>NC_136903.1:5427449-5466794 GCF_949606895.1 Notothenia rossii | reverse complement strand
CAGCCACTTGGTAACAACCATCGTTTTTCAGACACTTAAACTCTTCAGAAATAACAAGTGGGGTCACTGCTGATGGATTTAATTTTGTAATTTGTGACATGTAAATCGTCAAAAATTGTACATTCTCCGTTAGCTTACGAGCTCCTTGTTTGAGCGATCGACTATTCCTTGGAAATTTAGCATCACATTGGATATGGGCTGAACTTGTCCTGGATTGGAATTTTTCCGATCATTTCCCTCGGAGGAGTTTGCAAAAACGTGCTTAAAATGCATGAAAAATGCATGAAAAACTCAAATGTTTCAAAATGGCCAACTTCCTGGGGGGCGGGGCTTATGAAAGCCAATTTGAAATATGTATGCAATCATAAGAGCAATGTCTATACAGCGTTTCGGGAATATTGGAAAAACTATATGCAAGTAGTTTGGCGTAGAACAAAACGTGATGTGTGTCAACCACAGACCTTATTTCAAGTTGTTTTCCAAAATCCGATGGAGAAATCCCATTGGCTCTGAGACGATGGAACAGGAAGTGGTAAAGTGCTGACTCACTTCCGGGTTTTAGGATTCGTCACTGCACCACTCTCTAGCTACTCATGTTTTTTCTCAGGTGGTCTTACCTCTCTTTGGAAGGAGGCGGTTCAGACTTAGTCGTGAAGAACTTGGAGAGGTTTTCCTCCATGGAGCTGAAGGCCTGCACGGTGGCGATGTGGCACGAAGACGCCAGGATTCTGCCGATCTGCAATCACACACTAACGTTATGATATATCGTGATTACTCATGTCCCTACTGCGATGCATTTTAACCTGTCACCTGATTGTGTTTTGAATTTGCACTATCCTCCTTTTATTGCACAATTTCATTGTTGTACCTTGAATCTAAATGTATTTTTTATATATGTCTACGATGCTATTTTTAGTTTGTTTTATGTCTTTTACTGGTATCTGTATTCTGTGTGAGATACATTTTCTGTCAACAAATGCCAAAACTCATGTGATGCAAATTAGATACGATTCAATGTACTTTATTGATCCTAAATTGGGAGGTTCTTGTCAATGTAGCATGTTATTAAGCAAAAAAAAGCTAAAAAAATGCATATTGAGAGTAGAAAGATATCTACTTCCGACCCATGGGACCTTATTTCGAAAAAATTATGTATTGAAGTCAATGGAGAGAGAAAGATTATCTCTCAATCCCGTTTGAATTGTGCCACGAATTACAAATATGATGTTTGTCAATCTTAAAAAAAGTTATTTCCATGTCAAAAAAGTCACAGTTTGTCGTAAAACTGTTGAACTATAAGACTATGAAAAATACTAGAAAGACTACAAATCCCAGAATCCCGGTCCCGCATGCTGGCTCTTACGGAACCGGCTAACTCCCCTTCTGTGCATGTACAGCTCTCAACATGCCCAGGCTTGTAGTGGTTTTCACCTCTTTTAATACTTTCCACCTCATTCTGAAAGAAATAAGTGAAATGTGCCAACGTGAAGGTTGTCTGGGTGTGTGGTGCGAGATGGGAGATGTAGTTCATTGAGCGGTTTCACACAAAAAAAAGTGTTAAATTTGACAATTTTCACTTTTTTTTTTACTTGAATTTAAAATTATATTTAAAATTGACAAACATCATATGTGTAATGTGTAATTCGTGGCACAATTCAAACGGAGTCGAAAGATAATCTTTTTCTCCCCATTGACTTCAATACATAATTTTTCCAAAATAAGTTCCCATGGAGGCCCCCCGGAAGGGGAGGGACTTCGCCTCTCTTTACATGTATATATCAGCAATACACAGAATAGGTTAGAATAGACTGTAAAGTTTAATATTCCATCTATCACATACTTATGTATATATAATAAATTTATATCTTGTTAATTTGTAAATTCAACATGAATATTTTCTACTTTCTTGTTTATTTCTTTAAATTTGTATTGTACAATGCCATGTCTTTTTATGCTGCTGCAACACAAACATTTCCCAAATTGGGATCAATACAGTACTATCTCATCTTGATAGACCAACCTACTACTAAATAATACATAAACTACAGAATAAAAACATTTGGGAACGGGTCAAATTAGACCTGAGGACAACAGGAAGGTTCATTAATAAAAGAACAGATGTGTAGTGTTTGAGGTACCTGTGTGTGATTGAACCTCACAGCCAGGTCTGCAGCATTCTTTCCATGTTTGTTTCGTAAAGTTTTATCCGCTCCGAGCTGCAGGAGCTTCAGCACGGCTTCCTCTTTGCCGTACTGCACCGCGATAGACAGAGCCTGCCAGAAAATATAGTGGATTTGAACTTAGTGTATTTACTCTAGTACCGTACTTGTTGGGAAAATAGTGAATGTCCTCTTCCAATATCAGAGTAACATCAGTGCTTCCCCTATATACAAATAGCTGCTGAAATATGTGCTCCGCTGCTAGGGGGCGCCAGCCAGGTACCCATTTATTTAATTAAAATAATAATAAGTGGCGATCCTTTTTCATTTTTGTATTGTTTGTTATGTGGATTTGTTGTATTTGTGTTACTGTATGTTCAATAAAAGGTGTATTTTTGCTAAATCTTGAGACATTGCCACTGCATGTACTGGCAGGGCCGATTTTAGGCGGTCGCCTAGGGCAGGGGTTCCCAAACTTTTCCATGCCAAGGCCCCCCAAAAATCATTAGCTTCTGGCCGGGGACCCCCTTTGCAAACCCACCAACAATGCTACAAAATATGTCACACATCAACTTTAAGAACGTTTTTGTTACTTTTATTCTCTATTCAATACTGTAATTATTACATTTGTTTAGCATGGGAATAATATTAACAATATGTTTTCAACACAGAATAAGATTTGTATGGCAGGGCATCTTTGTTCCACCACAATGTTTTTCTTATTATAGACACTATGTTGCAATACATTTTACCCTACAGAAAATATATTTACATATGCAAGAGTTTTTTTTTTTTGTCTTTCTTGCATTATGTCTTCAAAAGTTTTCAGTCAAAAAAGAAAAAAAATCTATTAAACTGACTTGGTTCTGTAAGTTCAACACTATATTCCCACTGAATAACAAACCTTTCAACAAACTGTTGATGATACAAAAACAGAAAAAAGAAACCAAACCTCTCTTTTGTGTGTGTGTGTGTGTGTGTGTGTGTGTGTGTGTGTGTGTGTGTGTGTGTGTGTGTGTGTGTGTGTGTGTGTGTGTGTGTGTGTGTGTGTGTGTGTGTGTGTGTGTGTGTGTGTGTGTGTGTGTGTGTGTGTGTGTGTGTGTGTGTGTGTGTGTGTGTGTGTGTGTGTGTGTGTGTGTGTGTGTGTGTTGGAAGTGACAGACAGTGATCACACTAGTGGGAGGGATGGGCTTGGTGGCTCCTACACAGTCTGTCAAGCCTGGGCTTAATGTCTGTCAGTGCCATACGCATGTCATTGTCCACATGTAGACGTGCTCTATGTTTAGTTTTGAGTACCTTTAAAGTTGAAAAGCCAGACTCACACAAGTAAGTTGTTGCAAAAGGGAGAAGGCATTTCAGTGCCCTGTCAGCCAAGGTGGGATAGTCCTTTCTTACATGTAGCCAGTAGTTAGACAGGGGAAGAGCCTCAAAGTTTAGTTTTAAATCCCCTGAGTTTGTCATCTCAATCAGCTCCTCCTGTGACTTTATGTCCAAACTAGAACCGACACCGGGGGAAAAGGGGTTCCTAACCCAGTTTAAATGTGTGTTTTCAAGGTCAGGGAAATAGTCTTTAAAATATCCTTGGAGGTGCTCCAGGTGGGACTGGATCATTGGAGAGATGGAGCCCAAATCATCACATGACAGCAGCTCCTGGTGAAGTAGTGGGAACATCTCTGTGACTCCCTCCTGGAGCTTGTTTGACCACAGCATAATCTTTTTGGAAAAAGCACGCACTTTGTCTTGCACCTGCAGTATGTACGTGTCACGTCCTTGCATGCTTTGGTTCAGTACATTTAGATGCAGAAAAATGTCTGACATGTATGCAAGTTTGCGGATCCAGGTTGCATCAGTGAACCGCTCTGCCAGCTGATGCTTTTCAGAAGAGAGGAACTCTCCAACCTCCCTCCGCAGCTCATAGACACGGTTCAAAACTGCGCCCCGTGACAGCCAGCGCACGTTTGAGTGAAGCAGCAGCCCCTCAAAACGGGCGCCCATCTCATTACAAAGCAGGGTAAACAGTCTGTGTTTCAAGGGGCGGGCTTTAATAAAATTCACCACTTGTACAACCTCCTGTAGTACCTGATTCAACTCGTTATCCATCCTTTTTGCTACAAGTGCCTCACGGTGGAGCATGCAGTGTGTGGCGACTACATGCGGGGCTTTCTGCTTAATGAGAGCGGTCACTCCACTGATCTTGCCGGTCATTGCCGCGGCTCCGTCCGAACACACCCCCACACAGCGGGCCCAGTTCAATCCGTTAGACTCGATGTAATCGTCCAAAACTTGAAAAATATCTTTCCCAGTGGTTCTTCTTTCAAGTGCTTTACAAAACAGTATTTCCTCGACAAATCTCTCCTGGGAAATAAATCGAATGTACACAAGCAGTTGGGCCTCATTCGATATGTCTGTGCTCTCATCTAGTTGAAGAGCGAAGTACTCGCTGGCTCTCACCTGCTCCAAAAGCTGAGCAGATACGTCCTGCGCCATGTCACCAATCCGTCGGCTGACGGTGTTGTCCGAGAGTGGGACAGCGTCAATTTTTTTAGCAGCATCCTCGCCAAGCAATTCTCGGACAATGTCTTTGGTAGCTGGTAAAAGCAAATCCTCTCCGATTGTGTGAGGTTTTTTTGCACGAGCAATGTGGTATGAAGCTAAAAATGATGCCTTCAGGGCCCGCTCGGGAACGGTAGCTTGCTGTGTGAATGCAGCAGATTGCCTGGCCAAATGCTCCTCTTTACGTCTGAAGAAGTCTGCCGTTTTTTCGGCCTCTGCCAGATGTTTTTGCATCAAGTGACGCTGAAGTTTCGAAGGTTTTAAACACTCGTTTGAGAGGGTCTCCAGACAGAGCACACACTTCGGGCAATCATGGCCATTTTTCTGTATGGCTGTAAAGCCATACTTAATGTACGCTGCCTCGTACCTTCTGATTTTAATTGGCCAGGAGTTCTTAGGTTTTTTTGCAGCAGTGTCCTCCACAGCAGGGCTGTTGGTCGGTTCCGTTGACCTGTTCTTTGTCAAAAACCTGTCCATTTTGAGCTAGCTAGCTTGCTCGCTTGAGGAGCAAAGCAGCTTGATAAATGGCGCAAACCGCCAGGTCTAAACATGACGTCATGGCGTCGTGAACGATGTTTTGACTGGTAGGCAATCAGAAAGATGACTATGGCAAATTATATGTTCCATTATTATAAATTATATTTTATAATGATTTTTTTTTAAAAATCAGATTTAAAATATTTATTAAAAAATAATTAGAATTTTTTTTTTTTGTCTTTCCTTTTTTTTTCTTATCTTCCCTCCAATTTTCTGAGGCCCCCCTAGCGCCCCCTGGCGGCCCCCCAGGGGGCCGCGGCCCCCACTTTGAAAACCACTGGCCTAGGGCGCCAGATCTGGGAGGTGCTGCGCTGCTAGCTCTGGGAGACCGTTGGGGCTCATACTAATCTTCGGCCTTGATGTAACAACATTCATAATTAAGTAAATGTAACACCCATTTCACCCCGGTTACACGTTTCATTTGCCCTGTACGATGGGCGCTGTAAGTGATGAAGGTGGGGGATGTTGGCTGATCAGGCGCCCGCAGCTCACAGCCAAAGTGCGAGCGTGGTAGCGAGACAGCGAGCGAGGGAGAGAGAGAGAGAGAGAGAGGGCTCACCGGTACCGGCGCTGTTGTTATTAGAATCTGGTGCTAGCTGCGCTAACGGATATAAGAAGTGGATGTTTCTACAACCAGGGTGAAGGAGAGCTCTCCTGTCAGACTGAGAGGCTCAGTGAGGTATAAGACTCTGAGTGTTTAGATAAGTTAATTTTAGTCTAAGTTATCTCAAACAAATATGTGTTAACAAATTATGTAATTTTTAGAGATGTGGGTACGGAGGGAAAGAGAGAGGGTTGTATTTTCTGACGCTGCGTGAGTTCCCTGACGCACCGGGGACACATCTGTTTGTATAAAAGACATGGAAAAGTGCATTTTGCACGATAGGTCCCCTTTAAGTTCTTCTTCCTCCTCTGATAATCCTCCAGAGCGCAATGTCTACTTTTCTTTTGTGATTTAATGCATTATACAAGTTTTTTTTGTTGATGCTTTTAAAAAAGGTCTCAAAACGCATCTTTTTAGAAAAGCCTTTGGTTAGATTTTTTAAAAACCCCACTTGTTGCCATGCCGGCGTAAACGTTGCTGCTTTTATTTTGTTGTTTTGTTTCAATCATTTTACTCTGTAGCACTTTGAGTTTTGTTTACTCAAATGAAAAGTGTGCTTATAAATAAAATTGATCATTATTATTATTATTATTACTTCAGGGCTCAAATGCGATCTTCCTCAGGGACCTGACCTGCTATAATAAAAAAACTCATTGACCGACCGTGAGTCCGTTTCCGTCCTGGATGTTGATCTTTGCTCCGTGGGAGAGAAGCAGGTTGATGACCTTACTGCGTCCGTTCCACGCTGCCAGCATCAGGCACGTCATCTGAGACCTGAGGGGGCGAGAGACAAGAGAAAGCAAGAGGGGAGATGAGGATTAAAGATGACAAGAGAGGGAGAAAACAGAGCAATGACTGAGGAGTGATGAAGTACATGAAGGAACCACCAGGGGGCGCCACACACCACTTTAACACCACCTGAAGGCTTGAAATTGGGCTTTAAATGTTATTATCAAGTATAGATAAAAACACAAGTAGATGATAGAGAGGTTGATTGAGGGGAAAGTAAATAATCACCGACCATTTTGGTTATTATGCGATTGTTTAAGTGGTTTATTTGGTGAAATATGAATCATTCTGTTTTCTAGCTTGTCCAATTGTTCTGAATATATTGGGACTGTTAATAAGATTAAAAAACTCAATTACCGACCACTTTTTACCTATTAAAAAAAAGTTTTATAGAGAAACTTTCTTGACTACTCTTGTTGTCATTTGTATATTTAAATCCAACTGCAAAAGTAAACAAGAAATTGTATTTTGCCTTTTTGGCAAATTGACAATTTAAACCATACTGAACATATGGATGTATAATGGAAAGTGGGATTCATTGCAGGAGTAGTAAAAAAAGTGTATTTGCCATCTTCTGCAAAAGTATATATTATAATTAATTGGTGTATTACTTTAAACTAAACAGTAATCCATGTGGGATGATCTACTGTAGTGGGTACATATAGAGTCCAGGGTTTCCGCTGGGATCTTTTCTTGCCGGTCAAGTGTCCGGAAAGAATTTATTTTTCCGGACACATTGGAAACTTACCGGTCATGTTTCAATAATAATAATAAGAATTGTGTACTACACAGAGTTTCGGTTAGCAGGTAATTACCGGACTATGACCGGACATGCTGATGCTTAAAACTCAGTTAATGGGAGTCATTATTAACGGACATTTTGAATTTACGGTTATTAATTAATCACACACACACACACACACACACACACACACACACACACACACACACACACACACACACACACACACACACACACACACACACACACACACACACACACACACACACACACACACACACACACACACACACACACACACACACACACACACACACACACACACACACACACACACACACACACACACACACACACACACACACACACACACACACACACACACACACACACACACACACACACACACACACACACACACAATTTGTTATGCTTACTTTGAATTATTAGGTTGATAAAGATATATTAGCTCTGCTACAGTTCTCCTGTATCTTATCAGCGCTTACTCAAACACGGCGAGTGAGAAAAGTCCATCAGCGTGAACGGGTGGGAAAGTCCGAGGACAATTCATCACTTCACTTGATGCTTTTATAGGAAACAGAGCAACACACACATAGGAAAAGAGGGGATATATAAAGGAAAATCAATAAATCACATGTAAAGACTCGACAGTACAGTTTGGGAACGCATAAACGCTGTCTGTCCTTTAATACAGACGCTTTTAATACCTTGACTAACAGTTGTTTAAATCGAAGTACACCATGCCTTGTGTGAAATCTGTATTTCTGGCTAACATTGGAGGTAAACTTCCCTTTATTTTAAATCTGTTGACACATACATAACATGCATAAACTAAACGACAGCAAGGGACATAGAATTTGAACTCTTCTTGTCTGTCACATACTCTTCTTGTCTGTCACATAAGTGGCGCAACTGAAGCGGTATTGCGCTAAAGGGAAATTATTTTGACCGGACATTTTGACCAGAGATTTAGATTTGCTTGCTAACGAGAACTCTGACGTCGCCATTGTGTGTGCTTCGCGGATGCACTCGGCTGCTCGGGTCTGCTCCTGGATGAGGAGGCATTCGCTCGACCAACTTACAGTAGAAGGCATTACAAACATTTTTAACAGGGGCCATAATAGTGTAAATAATGTTTGTTTTGGCAGTAACAACTGAATGTAATGTTTTCTACTTTTTTAAGTTGTTGGTCAAGTGTCTTGACCAACAACTTAAGTATTTCTTATAGCTATGCAGGGCATGCAAGCGAGCAAACACAAACAAGAACAAACAAACAAGTTAAATGAAGAATAAAATTGAAAAATATAATATTGTGCTGGTTCATCTTATAATTCAGTCTAGAGAATGCACCAGAAAGCATAGATCTGAGACCAGCAAAAATCTAAATATTCTAGGGGGAGACCCCCCAAACCCTTCGTGGCATTTCGTCCGCACGCATTTTTCAGGGCAATCTCTATTGGGCTCAGGGCCATCTGTAAATTAGGGGCCATCTCCCAAAATCCTTAATGTCATGCACTGTAAACGCTTTCATTTTAAGTTATGAGTTTAGTGTTTCTTAGCCTGAGAAACACTGATGCATTAATCAATAAATATCCCAATGCCGCCACCCCCCCCCCCCCCCCCGCTCAGGCAGCACGTGATGTGAGTTACATTTGTGCTCTTTTTGCAGTTGTGCTCTTTTTTGATCCCAATTTGGGAATAATAAAACATTATCTTGTTACAAGCATCAGTGTGTTCAGACATTAAAATAAAAATACTTGGAATAGAGAATTAACAACTAAAAAGTAAAAATAAAATGAAAAGTATTATATCAAATCCAAACAATATACAAATTCTGGATAATTAAAATGTTCTAAAAAAGTCAGTTAGAAGGAATATATGCTTACACTACAGGAGCATACTGTAGACATACTCGATTTTATTTAGGCTGTGTTTATTTCATGTTTTAGCGGTAGTGGTAGTGCCAAAAGATTATTTCAAACTTAAAATATGCCTAGGACTGCGGCGATGTTTGTCATCAGATTCGTATCCGTAGGGAGAGTCAGTGGGATTTTAACAACATCAACGCACAGCTCCATCGTCCCTTAATAAATTACAAGACAACCAAAGTTAATGTTTTACGTGAAGTCAAACAAATGAACCGTAGCAGTGACGCGTCTACTGCTGTCTAGAAAAAGGAGAAAGGGATAGGTCAAGTAAATTCTGCTTTCAGATGTCCTCGGCTAAAGACTTTTCCCAAGGGAGGTTTAGCGGTGAAACAGATACCAAGGTCACTCACGTACTGTTACAGTGTGAGTGTGAGTGTGAGTGTGTGTGTGTTTGTGTGTCCTTCAGACAGTGAGATTTGGCCAGTGCCCAAACAGCAAAAGCTGATCGGTACAAAGACAATTCAGAGTAAACATCTGACAGCTAGAAGAGAAAATTCCGGATACATCCGAATCAAAGTGCCATGGCAAACACACAACAAAACAAAATCACTTCCTCAATGAATACATGTATATACAGGCATGAAAAGATAAAATGTTGATGACAAAATATTCATAATGATAAATAATAACTATGCACCTGGCTTGTTTCATGTTGATCCTGTTGTATGACTACCACTGACCATTTAATGATCTACCTGATCAGGGACTAATGATTGTTTTGCACATGTTGCCAAAACCATCTTGGTCTCAAGTCCTTCAGAGCAAGTCCAATTAAATTCACAAGTCTTCAGAAATCATCAAGTCAACATTTGCTTTTTTTTTAAAAGTGTGATATACACCATTCAAAAGACAGATACTTGTTTTTAAATGCAGTTTGTTTACAAAGGATTAGCATACAGTGAAGGTTTAATAATCAATGTTTAGTCTCTCATCTCAAGTCTCACCATACTTAAAGGGGACCTATCATGGCCATTTCTACTGATCATAATTCCATTGTTGAGGTCGACTAGAATAGATTTATATTGTGCATTGTTCCAAACTCACATTGGTTTCTCATACAGCATCTCTGTATAGTATGTGTATTCACTCTCTGTCCTAAACGGCTTGTTGGAGCTCCTGCATGACATGGGACCTTTAATGTCCCAGGCAAGTCTTAAGCCTTAAAGGAATAGTCGAAATTATTCGGTACGGGCCCTTCGGCTGAACGGATATAACGTTAAACGTAAAACATTGAGAACGTCAACAACTTTTTGGAAGTAATCTCCGGTGCTGCGTCACAGCATTCAGAGTAATTTGCTCACATTGGGTTGAACGCTCCATAGAGCGACCAAGTCATTTCATTGGACGAGAGGCATACTATGAGAGCTGGGATGCGTTCAAATTTAGTCAGTAACTTGAGGAACTGTCGAAATGGCGAACGCAGATAAAGTTGAGCTCGAAAATCCTCCAGCATCATTGAAGTCTCCGGTTTGGGAACATTTTGGTTTCGCAGTTACGTACAAGGATGACGGACAAAGACAGGTGGACCGAACCAAAGCTGTTTGTTGGCATTGTTCAACTAAAATTGGTTACACGGTTGGCAATATATCAAACTCATTTGAAAAGGCATCACCCGAACGTGAATATCACCGGCACCAAAAATAAAAGACTGAAGTGCAAACCCAACTCCCGCTAGCATTTAAGCAAAAAGTTTAGACCGAGCCAAAGCAATATGTTGCCATGTTAGCAAAGCGCTACCTGGCTGTATCTGCTACCTCTGTCCCTAGAGAGAGGGTGTTCTCCACAGCAGGAGACATTGTTAGTGCCAGCAGATCTGCCCTTTTGGCAAGCAATGTGGACAAGTACATTTTTCTTTAAAAAAACATGAAAATACAATGACAAGCAAGTCATAATGTAAAGTTCAAATACAGATTATTTCAGTTCATCGAAATGCTGCACCTTAATGTTTATTTTATTATATTTTGTATTTATTTGAGTGAATACATTATTCACAGTTTAAAAATAATTTAAAAAACCCCATGTGATAATTTTTTCTGCAGTACCGAAAACGTACCGAACCGAACCGTGACCTAAAAACCGAGGTAGTACCGAACGGAAATGTTTGTGAACCGTTACACCCCTAATATTTTTACATCAATTGCTCATGTCTTACTTACTTTGAACTCTGGAAGAAATACATCCACCGCGAACGAAGGATCTGCAGATATACGTTTTGATGGATGAAAGTTAATGTCTTGATGGGTTGAACAAAGTAAGTTTGATAGTGTTGAGTATATGATTAGAGGAATCAGGCTTTAATTATACTGCAGGAGTTATATGAGAATCTAAACGGATGTATGTCGATGTTTCCTCGAATTAATCAAGACTTTTCTCAGTTTGTAGATTTTCCCTTCCCTGTTGGGGCATGCAAGAAGTTTCTTCCAGAGCCTAAAGTAACACGACGTAAGATATGCATGTACAAATGAGGTCTTTAAATCTGAAGTATTCCTTTATTTCTACATCTGCATCCAAATTAATACAGGCCCCGACTCTGTTTTCATTACTTTTTGGAGAAGAAAAAGGAAACATTTTAACATTTCGCTGAGGCATACAAAAGGCTCAACAAACGAATCATGAGTATTTGTTGATATCCTTGTTATCAAAAAAATGGGGCTTTTCTGACATTGAAACATTATTGATGTCCAAGCTAGAATAATGCTTCTGCTGATGTTTCTGCAGACCCACAAAGTTAAGGGTTACATTGATTAACCATAGCTCGCAGAGATTAAGAAACACCTCCCAAATGACGACAATTGAAGAAAATGTAAACCCAAAGTCTCTACGAGCATAAAAAGCCATGCAAGGAAGTGGTTATCACCAGATAGCCCAACTTTAAACGCATGGATATTACAACGGACATTTACAAAATGGAGACGATAACATCATCTGTCAATCATCATTTTTTCCCTAAAAAAAAATTCAGACTTTATTTCTCAGATTTAATCTCAGAACAAGAAAAAAAACATTTAGTCAGATCTAAAAAAAAAATGTTTTACATGTGGCCCTAATTTTATTCTATATAAATGATATGAACACTGAAAGAAATGCCAAATTTTAACAAAAATGTTGCCTGGTTCTTGAACCTGAACACCTAGGTCCCTTTTGATCGACACATCACCAAAACTTCTCTGGATTGTTTCCAAGCTTGTTAAAAAAAAAAACTTTAAACGCATGGATGGATATTACAATGGACATTTACAAAATGGAGAGGATAACATCATCTGTCAATCACAAACTGGAGCTATTTGTGTCACGATGGAGAAAGTGGACTGATTTCGTAAAACCTCATAGGCCAGATTTTATTTTTACAAACGTATGATTTTACTATGAAGTCCTGATCACTCCCTAATGTTCGTATTGTTCGTACTTTTTACCTTTGTGTAAAAAAAGGAAAAGGCATTTCGGACCGACAAGGCTTGAAAATGGCCTTTACATTTTATTATTAAGTATAGATAAAAACATTAGTAGATAATAGAGAGGTTGATTGAGGGGAAAGTAAGTAATCAGCGACAATGATGGATATTATACGATTGTTTAAGACGGTTTATTAGGCGACATTATAATCATTCTGCTTTCTAGCTTGTCCAATTGTTCTGAATATCTTTGGACTGTTAATCAGATTTTAAACAGATTTTACTCGGTGGGGACTTCCGGCAACAATCTTGATTCTGATTGGCCAGAAGACTCGGAAAAACATCAGCAAAGATGTTTTATTGAGAAGATGATCACTACGTGACAGAAGTTTTCAAAACCGTTTATGGTCTCCGGTACTTCCAGTCCAACATGCGTCCAACGCAGCATGCACAGCGTTAGAAAATTGGGCCTTCAAAATAAAAGTATGACTTTTTTCCAACAAAAAAATAAATAATATATTTTGTTCAACTTTTTTTTTTCTTCACTCACACATCTGCGACCCACTCGAAACGGGTCCGCGACCCACCAGTTGAGAACCACTGGTTTAAAGCATACTGAACATATAAATGTATAATGGAAAGTGGGATTAATTGCAGGAATAGTAAGTAAAAGTGTCTTTGCCGTCTTCTGCAAAAAAGCAAACTACAGTTAAAAAAATAATAAGGTATTTCGGACAGACAAACTTAAGATGTACAATTACTGTCTTGAAAAAACCATGCAATTGTTCGTTTGCCAAATGTCAAAAAAATACATTACAACAAATAAAAAATGCAAGTGTACCAACAACCCCATGCACGTATCCACAGTTTGTGCACAACGAGACACAGAGCAGTACAGTGAAGGTGAAACAAAGTGACACATGGAGGCAATGGACCCCACATGGAGCGGCAGGACTTTGAGACATGACAGAAAAGCGCCTGTTTACACTGCAGCGGACGGATGAGCAGCTGGAGTTAATCATCGGTTTGATATTCAGACGTAAGAGGCGATGATGATGAGGAGGAAGAGGAGGAAGTTCATCCCCTGCACCCACATGAACCTCAATTTCTTCTACATGTTCCTGCTGCCTCTCGTTACCTTTGCTGCAAATATTTTGTCTGGGAAGGAACCAATCAATTTCCCAAAGCTGCAGCGTGTCCATGTGTGTGTTCAGGCGGTGTGTGTCGTGCATGAAATGGCACGATGGCAGTGACTGAGTGGCAGGGGGTTAGGGAAAGCTAAACAAGAAAGCCACTGGGGGCAAAAAATCCACAGATGGAAACAGTAAAAGTATTTCGAGAATGACCTCCCTTCATTCTTTCACAACAGATGGAATTTTTCATGTTACGCACCGGGAGAGGGGAACAGATTTGTTGGCTGCAATGGCTGATAGATCCCAAAATCAAAGTTAGGCAGTGTGGTAAAGTAGTTTCGGCTGGTGCTGGCTGTCAGTATAAAGTAGAATATATTTGCGGATTAATCGGGGGAAGGTCCTGAGGATGGTGGCGGCCGAACGAAGGTCAAAGTCGTGTGGTTTGAACAGATTATGCTTTAAATCCCTACTATGAAATGTCCTGTCAGATGGGAACATGTAAAGTAGATGTTCTTGGTTGTTTCTATTCCTGCTGTCATTAGCGTTGGTTGGATATTTAACGTGTGTTTAAAAAGCAGCTTATTTTGGCATTTGGGCGAAATTCACTCTAGCATCTGCTTTTTTGTGTTAAAATGATTGTTATGATTTACCAATATACAGCAGAGTAAAACCCATTGGGTCAAGGATGTGTGGTTCCTAGATGGACTTGGTGATGTGCATCAAAGTGAATACCGTAATCTTCGGACTATAAGGTGCACCTGAATATAAGCCGCAGCAGCTAAATTGAATGATGTGTACATATATAAGCCGCACTGGACTATAAGCCGCAGGTGTTTTAATGTTTAATTACCATATGTAAGGGTTCGTGCATAGAGGGGATTGTCGGGAAAGAGATGGCTGTTTGAGGAAGCTCCCATTTATTAACATTTCAACAAACAAGTTGCATATTTGCATAACGTATTCAAGTGTTAGCATTTAGTGCAATAGTAGCTACAGAACATTTGCTGTGTAAACTGTACTGTATCACATAGCGTTTCAGACACACAAACTTTTCAACTTTCAAACTTAAACGGTGCGCTCCCAGCGCACGTACCGGCAGTGATCTACAGCAGTGGTTTTCAACCAGTGGTACGGGGACAAACTGTCTCGCTCTCGTAATGTCTGTCTGTCTTGCTCTCGTTCTGTCTCTCGTCCCACTCTCGGTTCCACTTTTACTTTTACGCGCTACCTGTCTCACTCTTTTCCGGCCTCCAGCTTTTCCTGCTGTAGCCCGCCGCAGCCTGCAGCAGCCCGCCGCTTAAAGGTGGGGGGCGTGGACCGGCCATAGAGCCCATAGAGTTAAAGGTGGTGGACTGTAACCTGTAAAATCCATAGATTTAGGAGGTCCCCTAGTGGCCGTTAGCTGTAACATCCATAGATTTAGGAGGTCCCCTAGTGGCCGTCAGCTGTAAAAATCCATAGATTAGCCGCACCGTGATATAAGCCGCAGCGTCGAAAAATGGGAAAAAAGGCGCGGCTTATAGTCTGAAAATTACGGTAATTGTATTTCAAAGTGTAACAGGAACTTGTTGAAATGTAATCACTGAAATCTAAGAAAGAAGATTAGGGATACTTGAGTCTTTTTTTTGTTCATCCGACCAAAAGTGATTTTGAGAACTAAGAAAAAGTCAGAATCCTAAAATTAAAGTCAGATTTCTGGGAAAATACACTGAATTCTAAAGAAAATCTGAATTTGGACTCTTTTTTCCTCAAAATTCTGACTTCTTTGTCTTTAAATCTAATTTAAATCTCAGAAAACAAAAAAGAAAAAAGGTTCGGTAAGATCTTAAATATAAACAAGGCCCTAACTTTCTTCCATAGATATGAACACCGAAAGAAATGTCAAATTATAAGAAAATGTTTCCTGCTCTTTGAACCTGAACACCTAGGTCCCTTTTGACCGGCGACACATCACCAAGACTTCTCTGGACTGCATCCAAGCTTGTTAAATTCCTCCCGCCTGCCCCTTACACGTTGTGTGTTTGTTTGTCTGATACCGTCTGTACAGGCACATGCCATAACAGGACATTCCAAACAAAGCCCCCAAATATACACACACTGCAAGGAGCTCCGTGCTGCATGATGCTACCACATGGCAGCCAAACACACCGAGAAGCATCAAAGGAATCTGATCCAGCACCTGTTTTCTTTCTCCAGTGCTCAAGACGAGTCTAAAGTGTCTTTATTTGGCCCACATCGACAGGGGTGTGACAGTGCGTACTAGTGTTGCACGGTGCACCGGTACTAGAAAGGTATCGCGATACCCTGCCGTCAAAAACGTTACGATTCCTCCACTTCATTAGTATCGGTATTTGAATGACATTGTTTTAATAAGAGCCGTATTTCCAGTGTGCGTTCAGTGCTCTGCTTCCACTCCCTGCAGCCGTGCCTGCACTGCCTCCCTGTTGCATTTATTAAGGTCTTTGTTACAGATCTAACTTTGCTGCTGCTTCGTTCGCTTCAAAACACATACCACCGCTCGCTCACTCTCGCTCGCTCGACCATGCACACACACACCCCTCTCTCTCTCTCTCTCTTAAAGGCATAGCGATCTGACACGGCATGACCCTAATATCATAACACTTGTCATTTGACCTTGAATGCCATTGCTTTAATTTATTTGATCTATTGTTCTCATTGTTCAAAAGTTTGTGTTATGACTGAAACATTTCCCAGGTTTGAAATAAAGCACAATAATTACATTTAAGACGGTTTCCCCTTTTTTAAGAAAAGTATCAAGATCGCTATTCTTGACTCGCTATCACTAGTGCGTACTGTGCTGGATATCCTTTACACATTTAGACCTGAAACACATCTCTACCCCCCCTCCTATCCCCTCACCTGTCCACTGTGTTGGGGTCGGCATTTCTGGACAGCAGGATCTCCACACAGCGGGCGATCTTATCTTCACAGCCAGTTGCCGAGCAGCAGGCCATTAGCACCGTCCAATGATCTGGGACAAAAGAACATGTTAGTGCTGAAGTTCATGATCACAATGTAACGATTTAAACCAGCATTTAGCTTAGCATCAATTGGACAAAGGTAATAGGCTGGCAAGAAGGTTTTAACAGAACCATGCAGAACAGTTTGGGATTACAGATTCCTTTCTTATGTGTAGTTTATTTATTTGGGTGAGCTACCAGAAGATCTAACAGGGAATGATAGAAAACCTTACTGACTGTAGCCCAAAAAAAAGCAGTTATTCGTACAAGCCTACAGTAGACCATTAGATCGAAATCTTGAAAGAAACTCATAAGATGGAGAGCTTCACATTTGTATTAGGACTAAGAAAAGACTTATGCACTGTAAGATGGTCCAATTGGTTAAAATATATCTCCTGGTCACCGACTATAAAAACGGGAATTCTAGTAACCGTGATTAATTGTGAACAAACTACGCTATGCATTAGTAAAGCACCATCAGTTTCCATAATACAGAAAAGTAAAAAAGTAAATTCCTCTTTTGTCATGTATTTTAAATCATAATTGCATATATATATATTGTTTGTTTTTAATTGTCTGAGAAAACCTCGATAAAGTCTACGTGAAGTTTTGGAGCACTAAGTTAAACTCAGTGTAGTTTCTTTGCATTTACACTCGAGTGGTGCATTAGTGGTTAAATGCAAATGCATCATTTCCTCATCAACAACTACATTTGGCAAACAGTCTGATATTTGTCATTGGCGAGCGTTTTGCATTTACTTTCTTAAAACTCTTGATCACATGCTGTGTTTCTAGTATTGTACTGTGCTCAGGGTTCCTGCAGGTTTCACCAACTCAAATGTAACACTTTTAAAGACCACTTTGAATAGAATTTAAGAACTATTTCACGGCAAGAAAGTATGAAGTAAAATCGCTATGAAAGAAGAAATACGTCCCATAATGAGTTACAAAGTAAACGTATTCATGTTCAACATAAGAACGATGACTGAACATAACAGCATAAAGTACGCAGAACTGTGTTAGACAAAAATGTGTGTGTGCGTGTGTGTGTGTGTGTGTGTGTGTGTGTGTGACTGACAAGAGCCATATTCAGAGCTCTGCTGCCTTCATGCTGTTGTATGATTGGTGTTTAGCTACGGTATTTAGCGTCCACAGCACCTCCGCTTTTAGGGTTGACGTAGACTCAAACGTCACCCGGAGGTCCCCCGATGTTGTTGCGGGAGCTGCTGCGCTAGCTAACGCTACATTAGCAAAACAAGCGCTAATTTTGTTTGCTAAAGGTGCGGTGGGCTTCAAACACGTTCCCCTCCACTGGTTTCAACCAAGGACTAAATTAGATGTTTTCCAACGAAATACGTTTGAACTTACACTTCCCCATATTTATTTGGAAGTAGATTAGAAGATACCAAGGTTTCTGACTGCCGCTAGCTGAAGCTTGGTTGGTTGCTAGGTTACTAGCTGGGTGTTCTCCGATAAGGGGCCGGGGGAAACAAAGTTAGTGATTACTGGTTCCATGTTGATTTATTTCAATACAAATTGTTGGGGGGAACTGAAAGACTATTGGAGAGACTACTGGTTTATTTGCAGCCCGGACATTTCCCCTAAAACACATTTAGACGCGATCGCAACACAGAAGTACCTTTCAAATCTGATCATTCTTAAGACCTTTTTAAAGCCTTAAATTCAGATTATCAAATTTAAAACTGTTTAAGACCCCGCGGGAACCCTGTGTGCTGAGGTTGCTTGTTGATTATTGTCTTAAACAACTCAATAAAGTCTATGTGAAAAAAAGTTTCGGAGCAAAGTTAAACTCAGTGTAGTTTCTTTGCAATTTACATTAGTGGTGCATTAGTAGTTATATGGACAAGCATAATTTCTATATCACCAACTAAATTCGGCAGATAGTCCAGTGATTGTCATCGGAAACGTTTTTTTTGTAGGTAGTAAACATCTACAGTAGTAGTAAAAAGCTTCAAGAGGAGTAAGACATTATGGGTTCGAAAGATAATTTTTTTATATTTAAATGTAGCCTATATTTCTACAAACGGATGATTCAGTCTTACAGTGGCCAGGCAGCGGAGGAAGCATTTGTTTAAAGTTAACAGAATGAGATTCATTTCCAAGAGCTTGATGTTAAAAAGGACGACAATAGCCACACTTTATCGGGACGTTTTTAGTTCAGTCTTGGCGACTTCAAATCAGTTTTTTTTTGCTGTTTGTTTGTAAAGCAAAAATCCTTGGGACTTATTTTAAAGTAGAAGTAGCATGCCCATTATTAAGGGCTTTATTTTCTTTGTCTAAACGGATAAGTGTTCCCCTGATTTACTGTCCAATCTCATGTGTGTATTTGGAGAATGTATTCCGGTCACTGTAGTTGCCTCATGGAAACAAATAACAAGTGTGAAATCCTCATTACACTCCCTAGAAAACCGAATTAAAGGGGAAGAGAGATACCTTTTTTCTCATCACGATGAAGTCATACATCATGCTGTAATGAGGAAATGACAAAGAGAAATCTGGACGATATGCATGGTGATGGAGATGGATAGCCGTTTATCTGGCATCAGGAAGTGTGTGTGTCGGGCTTTATGGGACAGAGTGACTTCAGAGATGTTGTTTCCTTAGATAAAAACCAGTCTGAGACCCATGGCAATGCTTTCAATTCCTGTTTTGTTCCGCCAATCTCCAACATGTGTGTATCATAGTATCTAAGAGTGTGTGTGTGTGTGTGTGTGTGTGTGTGTGTGTGTGTGTGTGTGTGTGTGTGTGTGTGTGTGTGTGTGCATGCCTCTACATCTGCATGTGGGTTCCTGTGGCTTTGTGTGCATGTTTGGCTCCATATCTGTGCGCAAGTGTGTGTATGTTTATACTATGTGTGTGTGGGTGTAAACCAGACTGCCTGGTTTGCGTATGCAGAGAAGTGGAGTAAATAAATGTGAGGCCTGAGAACGGGTGAGGGTGTGTGATCAGTCGTGCATTCCTCCGTTCGGCCACCAGGACGCGACCACACGTCACCCCTCTTTCTAATCACTTCCTTCGCCCGCCTGCAGCCTCAGATGCAGAGAAATCAGTCACACTCTCAATTTGACTCGACATTCTGGACTGAGGAAATAATTGACATCAGATATCGAGAGCATGACTAGTGCTGAGGGTCTAAGGGACAACAGGAAGGTCTCTAATGGACCCCTAAAACAATTAAGGATGCACTGTCCTCAAAATAACTAGTTTGATTTACTTGTGGCACGGTGACAGGAATGCTGGAAAACGTGAACTTATCAGTGTATTTTTCACCACTTTAATCTAAAAATGTGTCTTATTCTGAATAACGCTGTTGTATATAGTACTGTATTTTGTTAATGGGGGCTTGATATGCTAGGATCATGTTATTTGCCAAACATTTCATCATGAATTTGCAGTATTTGTACTAAACCTCACTGTAAAGACGGAGAAAACAGCAGAAAGTAACTACGGCTGTCTTTTTCTTTACATTTAAAACAAAAAAACTAGGAAATGAGCCTTTAAATTGTTCTTATAAAAAACTAAACTCTTTGGTTTTTTTAAATGTCAAAACATTGTTAAACACGGCAATCACTTGGTCGCGAAATTCAAAGTGACGTCTTCAAATAGCTTATGTTGTCTTTCCCATGTCAGCTGACTATCACAATTGTTTACCTATCATCTTATCTAGAGATGTCCCGATCCGATCACGTGATCGGGGATCGGAGCCGATCACGTGATTTTCAAAAGATCGGAATCGGGAGAAAAAAAATCGGGGATCGGGATTAAAAAAAAAAAAAAAAATTTATACAAAAAAAAATTAAATTTTGTATTCAATGTTACAAAACAAAAATGACCATGTTCAAGTCTTAAAGTCATCATGAGGCCTTAGTTTTGGTTTCAAATTACACAACATCATGTATGTGTTGCTTCTTTGGGGCTTGTTTTCATAGACCTGGTTGCTTATTTCTCTCAGATCTGGCAACAGAGTGGGCGCAGTGTCTGATTGTAGCAGTAAGCTAACGAGTACTGATAAGCTTTATTTTGTTTTGATCCAATGCTGCACAACTGAACTGATCCAATGCTGCCGTGAAAGAAAGAAGCTATATCCATGTTGGATAGAATATCCAATTTAAATAAAAAAAATAACCTTAAGGGACAACTTGAATGCTTTTTTTTCTCTTAATGCATTGCATAAAGATCGGATCGGGAAAAATCAGTATCGGCAAATTGTCAAAATCAAATGATCGGAATCGGATCAGGAGCAAAAAAAGGTGATCGGGACATCCCTAATCTTATCTTTTAAATGAACGAGTTGTTTTAGCACATATTGCATTAACAAGATGTGATCAAGTATACTCTTCAATAAGCAATAACTACACTGCTCATTTGCGACAACTTATCCAGACTTTGTTCGCTTATTTGAAATAAAAAGATACCAGCAGTTAAATCTCTTGTCCTCACCGCTGATTAAATGGGCAGTAACAGTGTTTTTAACAGCAGAATGGTCTTAAATTCCAAGAATACCAAAATAACAGTCCGCCAATTGTTCAAAGATTTAAAAAAGCATCTCATTGACAATATTTATTTTGTATTCGAACTGATAAAAGACTGCAAGAATAGTTACTAGGGATGCACCGAATATTCGGCCACCGAAAATTATCGGCCGAAAATGGTTAAAAAGGCCCTTTCGGCTTTATCGCTGAATGTCAGAGAACAGGGTTAGGTTGATCTTACTCCGCATATTTGTCCGGGTGTTTTGATTTCAAGTGGTGGAGTAATCCCGAAGTGGTGAAAGTCTTTGCAGTTACACCCCCTCGAGAAATGTCAGCTGAACACGTTTTACAAATCGCAATCCGCGCCTCTTTCTCTGATATTTTGAAATATCTCCAAGCGGCAGACATGTTGGCTGTGAGCCAGCTGCGAGCATGGTCGCGCGCCGTGCTTGTTGTCGCCGCGTTTTGATTACGTCATCACAACAACACGTTAGCTTACCAAACTTATAGGTGCATTTGTTGTTGTTGAAGGCCTGGCTGTTACAGTCTTTATTTACACTAGTTTGTTGTAGGCCTACTGGCCTAGATGTTTATGCAGTTTTAAAGCACCTTGGCTTTGTTCAGAATGCACTTTGTTCTAGTTATCCTACAGAGAAAAGAAAATGCACTTGACTTGGAATTAATGTACTGTATGCATTTAAAAGTGCTGAATAAATGTTTTATGGACCCATAATAGTGATTATTATTTAAGTTTTGCCATAATCATGTATTTTTCCATAATCAGGTAGCTGAACAACATTGGTAACAAATGTATACATTATATATACATATATATATATATATATATATATATATTTCTATTAATCATTTTCGGCCTTTCGGCATTCGGCCAACTGTTTCCTATTTTCGGTATCGGTTTCGGCCAAGAATTTCCCATTCGGTGCACCCCTAATAGTTACACTTGAAGAGCCCTTCCTCTCTGACAAGAGTAGAGCTTTCTGCCCTCTATAGGTAAGAAATGATGCATTACTGAACTGACTCATCGAACATAAAGCTTAATTTCCTAGGGATCTATTGCTGCATTTTTCACGGATTTATATGTAAAAAGCTGCAGATTTCTTGACATGGAAGAGCTCTTCTCACCATGCTTATTTCACCCAGTCTGACCTCGATCCAACAGATGCCTTCAATTTCTCCTGCTGTGGGACGAGGGTGCATTGTGCATGAACTAAAAACAACTCTAAGGATCAGAGGTGTGTTTCTGCAAGAGTTCCTCGTTGGCGTCATCGCCATTAAGTAATGTCAGATGAAGCGCTTTGGCCCGATTGGCCCCTTTGCTTTTTGGCTGCAGCAGGTGAGGAAATTGATAAAAGGTGCCACAGGGAAGATGGCTCCACACCAAGACAACAGGGACCGTTGGGAGGATTAAGGATGGCTGTTCGATATCAGAGCCTGGAAGGCAGCAATGTAATGCTGTTGCCTATCAAACTATCTGCCCTAGTTCTTTCTTTTTTTTCTCAGAAGGGGTTGATTTGGGGTGGGGTCGAGTAGGGATCACAGAGAGATCAGTAGTGCCTACCTGTATATGTATCATGATAAACCAAACAAAATAGTATGCGTGATTCATTTCGGTTTAATCTTTAGGGAAAATAACTTGGATGTGTATTTTGTAAAATGTGTAACTTTTTTTTATTATAATACTTTTTGATGCATGCTTTAAGGTAACGTTAAGCTGTCTTTGGCTCTTTTCTGCTGTAACAATGTAAATTTCCCCTCTGTGGGACTAATAAAGGTATTCTGATTCTGATTAAAGCAAATGTTAGTTATAGTCTGGGTGTTTCTCAATGTCGAGGAGGCTTCCTTGGTAGGACATGTCTTCCAAGTCACTTGCTTCAGAAGCGAGGCAAGAATCCTTCCTAGCCTCGGAACACGAAGAATGGTGGAACAGGCTAACAGGTGTGCGTCATATGCGAGGCCCCGCCTTAAATGGAGCGCGATTTCCGCCAAAGATTTGGAAATTGGTCCGTGCGCAAAGCATTGTGGGGATTTTAAGACCGCGGAGTCTACACATGTGTAGCCTCAAAATTTCTCCTAACGAAGTACGCCGGGCTCAGTAGAATTCCAAGTATGCTGGACATTGGAACAGTCCTTCGGCGGCACTCGATGACGTAGTATGCTTGAAATAGTGGCTCTGAAGCATCCTTCCTCGACATTGAGAAACACCCCGTGACATCATTGGGCCCGAAAATACTTTTTCCCATTGACTTATGCTGCATTGCCAAAGAGACGTCTGTCAATTAGCATGTCATTTATTTGAAGCTAAATCAACATCCCAGTAGCTCTTATTTAAACCATAAGCATCCAAAAGTTGTAAAAATGTGCTAAGGAAAACTCAAGTTTGTATGCTCTATTGGCCCAAGTCAATGGATGATCGGGTGCTTTTTGTGAGTCAATGTTTTGAATCATGCACCAATCAGCATCTTTCATAGTAATGAATGGGGCCTCGTCTACTCTCTGTTTCCAGTTGACTTTATACGTCAATGGAAAGCACCAGGAAAAAAGTTCAAACCATAAGTTCAATTCCTAATTTGGTGTCTTTATTCGTCTAAAAATGCTTTGAGTGACAAGTTACAGACGCCAAGATGTGGGTGGGAATGACTTAAGGGACTTTTATCTATAAAACATTTTGGGGTGATACTTGCTTGTCTTTTTGAGATATGAGCTGTTATTTTGGCTTCTGTTTAAGGTTAATTTGAATGTTTTCTACTTTAAAATATATAATTGAAGTATTATTCCCTATGTACAATGACAAATAACTTAAGAGAGAAAAGTCAGAGAGGTGTAAACACAACATATGAAAGAAAAACATCTTAAATACTGTGTTAAAGTTGGGCAGGGCGATATAGCTAATTAAAAATGTCATGATAAAATCTTTCTGTCCGCAAAAATTCACAATTCTTTATGTCAAATCTTAAAAATTACCAGAAAAAAAAAAATCTAGATGTGAGATGTTTAAGATATACAAGATCTGTTGTACCAATAATTAAAAAAGTGAACTCCCCTCTCCGTATTGGTCTGACCTTTGCTGAAGTTGGCGCTGGCCCCTCTGTCCAGGAGCAGTTCTGTGAGCTCGTAGTTAACCACACTGACGGCACACATGAGAGGCGTCCAATCAAAGCCGAGCCTGGTCTCCACGTCCATGCCTGTCCACAGCAAACGGATTAAGAGCGGCAATGAAATGATTATATAAATAACACAAGATGTCCCTAATGACCCCCAGCACACAGAGATGCAAACACAAAACAAGATCCTGTTGTTTTGTTCAAACTTCCTCTTTTGAATTCTTGTTTTTCCCCATCTCGAATTATTTCAGAAAATCACTTTCTGGCGAAACATTGGGAATCACAACCAGTCACTTAAACAATGTTTTCTACATTCTCACTGTGACTAGGAAGTCTGTCCCCACCACCAATTCAACCATTTAGACATCCTTATACACAAACAAACTGTATATAATACAACAATTTCATTTTAAGACAACAGGACTCCCATGCAAGAATATTTTCTTATTTTTATCTACCAGTGTTTCAAACGTGTAGTTAATTGATCGTCTCAGCCTGAGGAAGTCTAATCATTCTGTGCCGAAATATGCAAAAAATATCATGTCTAAAGAACTCAGTATATGGGCAAGCTAAGACACTGACAACAAAGTTAATACAATATTATTTTTGAACAAAAGTTGGGCATGTTAGGAGAGTACTTGCCATCGTCCAACAGCTGTTTGACAGCCCCAATGTCTCCTTTACTGATGGCTTGTTTCAACAGTGACACATTATCTTGTGCATGTGGCACAACAGCATCCTGATCCTGAGACAAAAGGGAAGGATTAGGATGGATTTACACCTTTTTTTACATATATATATATATATATTTCCTGCCATTATGTGTGGATGGCATTAACAAGTGTCCATATAGGTCAGGGGTGAAGAGAATAATTAGCGATACAGGGAGAGAAGCGGAGAGGAGAGTGAACAGGCGTGTTAGCGGCAGACAGGGAGAGACAAATAATTACACATGGCGCTCTCCAAGAAGAGGAAAGTGGACAGTGAGAACAGAGCTTTTAACCCTGAGTGGACTCATTCATGTTCATCCTGCCCACTGGGAGCACAGAACCAGTGTGTCTCATTTGTTCAGAGACCGTGGCACTCATTAAAAGTGCCAACATGCCACTATGAGACAAAACACAAAAGCCTCATCCCAATACCCCTCCTCGACTCCTCTCTTCCCCTCCTCCGGGACTTGACCCGGAAATCGATCAAGACACGCCATTTTGAAGGACGTCCCAATAGCTGAAATGCACACGGAGGACTCGAGGAGGGGTGAGGGAGGAGGGGTGCGGGAAGACACGAAAGGGAGGATACACGCGAGCAGACTACGCGGAAGTGTTTTCACTAATCGCGTATAAAAGCCCCGCCCCCACCTTCACAGCTGGTCCATTTCAACAGAGGAAAACCAACAACTGGAAGATGAGTGGAAAAGCGTCACATAAATGTATAAGTGCTCACAGCTCCGTGGGAATTATTATGTGCAATTCATTTCTAAAAGGCTTTCACATTACTATAATTATATTTGTATTTAAATGTAGGCTACATTTTACACCAAAACAGAACACAAAAGCAAGACCAACCATCATACATTGAATTCCTTGACTAGCAAGAGAAAGATTCATTCATTTAAATATTTAACCAGAAATGGGCTGGGGTCTAAGGGGTTATTCAGTTAAGCCCGATGAGAGGGGATACAGCTGTGCACGTCATCATTAACAGACGTCGTTTAAAAGTGACGTTTGAGTGAACGAGGACATCCCAATTAATATCTGAGGACTCCTCTGTCCTCGCGTCACCTCCTCGTGTCTCTCGCTCGCATCTTACGGAGGCGGATCTAAGATGCAAGGAAGGGACGCGAGTGAAGGAAAGGAGGAGTCGAGGAGGGGTATTGGGATGAGACTAAAGTGTTTGACCAAACATTCCCTCTTAAGTCAGAACTGAGGTCACAAGAACTAATAGCCCAATATGATCAGTCCACCAGGATCAAAATTAAAACTAAATATCGTTCCAGGACAGGCTAACCGAGGCTAACCAATGAGTTAGTCCTTTAGTTAATGTCCTGTGTGTGTGTATGAGAATGGCCCTGACACCATTTCAGCCCAGATCTTAACTCCTGGCAAGAGAAGCTCAAGCTCAATTCTCGAATACTGAATACAAAAAAGCGAGTGAGGGACTGCAATATAAGAGGGAAAGAAAGAGAAACTTTAAAACTGTTCAATTGTTATGATGTGTAAAGACTGATATTGTTCTATAATCGGCTTACATCTACAAGTCATGATGTGAAACGGTTAACAAAGACAAAAGGAAACTCAAGCTGCTGCTACACTTTATTTTATTTATTCAAAATTAAGCACTTTTAAGATGCACATATTTTAAAAAAGCTATTTTATTAGTTTTCTCTATTTTATTTTTAAATACAGCCCGAGAGGAACATTACACATATCCACAGTATTTACTGTATATCTGTATAGTTCAATGGTAATTGACAATAAATATTGTTGTTTTTGAATTGTACTTTCTTTATTTGATTGGCAGTCAGTCACTTCAATATCACACTCATTCATAAAGCAACTTAGACATTTTGATGTTCCGGACCTTTACATGGGGAGATGTTCTCTAACTGGACCTCGCTGAATTTTAGTTGAATAGTACATAGGTGAACAAAGTACTTGACCTTGCAAGTACTAAGAGATATATTGGATAACTATCGTACACTTATGTCAAAGTTATATCCTAAACATTTATACATGGTGTTAGTTAGGGTAGTTCGTTTTAATGACTTTGTATACTGCAGACTCCAGGTGGAACTAAAGTCTGATGTAAGAGTTGATTATATTTCACATCATTAATCCAAAACTGTAACTAAAAGGTGTTAAATGCTTGTAGTTGAGTAGAAGTACAAAGTAGCATAACATTGATATACTCAAGTAAAGTACAAGTCTCTTAAAAGTGTACTTAAATCTACTCAGTTACTTTACACCACTGGTAATGATTGCTAGAAGCTAAGACCATGAAGGAAAATGAGCGGCAGTGCTATGTTAACACAAAAGTCGACCCTTCTGCCCATTTTCACAATACATTTACGAATATATATCTAACATCCTGACTATAACGAGTTTGTGCCAGGCTATATGTTATCTTTTGTTTCTATTTTACCGGCTATAAAACAGCGAGTTTGCATCGTCAAAAGAAGCCAATGATAGCTCAACACCTGTTAGCTACTAGCTAGTGAGCTAACGTAGCTTCTGTTTCTAGTAGCAAACACGCGTTTTCAGAAAAGATGAGAAAGGTTTTATAACATCACCTTAATTTGAGGGGACTTGTTATCCAAAGAAAAACAGATATCCCAATCGTCGTTGCTACCTTCGCTTTCATCTCCAGCCGGGAAGGAGTTTGCAGTTATGATGTCCATAGTTAATTGTTAGCAGCTAAGTGACTAACGCAACGATTACACCGCGCAGGCGAAGTTTTTTTTTTTTTTTCAACTTTATTGAGCAATTATTCCAATACAAGAGGTGGGAACTAACTGATTACATTTACTCAGGTACTGTACAATTCAGAGGTAAATCGTGTACTTTTACTCAACTACATTTATTTAATACCTTAAGTTTCTTTACAGATCTGAATGAATGATTGTGTTAAAGCAGACTTGAGTTCCACCTGGAGTAAATCCACAAGCTACCCTGCAGTATACAAAGTCATTCAAACTAGCTGCACCTTTACCAGCTTTGAGAACACCTTAATGATCAATCATTATAAAACATAGCATAATATTCTGAAATGAACCAATCTGCACAATGACTACTTTTACTGTCGCTACTTTAACTATATTTTGATGCTTATACTTTTCTACTTTTACTTGAGTAACATTTTGAATGCAGGACTTTTACTGTAACAGAGAATTCCTACACTTTGGTACTTCTACTTTTACTCAAGTACAAGAGCTGATTACTTCTACTTTTACTCAAGTACAATATCTGAGTACTTCTCCCACCTCTGATAGACGCATTTAACTGCCGGACCAAGAAAAAAGCTATGGAAAAATTATTTTTTTGCATTTTCTTATGAAATTTTTGTTTTTGACTGACCACACAGTTTTGTTTTTATGAGCCTCTACCAAATGGTCGAGCTGGCCTTATGGTAAAAGTAATCATCCTCATATACAGTACAGTATTTGTATGCATCAAACTCAAATAAAACACAAACTCAAATACATGTTTCTTTTATGGAAAATGAGCAATATATACAACCAGATATATTCATAAAAGATAATAAATTATAATTGTAAAAAAAAAAAAAAATGGAAAAAAGTAATGTAAAGTGTTTTTCATGATAAAAAAAATACTTGCTCATCTTACTGTATATGCTGAATTGGCCTAACAGGAAACCACTGGCTTAACAGCAAATGTCTATATCCTGTGTTGGCCTTACTTGCTTACTTGTGTGCAATTTTGGGCTGAATGCCATGCATGAAAGGTGCTATATAAATTATTATCACTCTTTCACTCTGAGACTCATAAAGCAGTACTAGATTTAGTAATATTACCATGAATCTAGCCATTTATTTAACATATTTTATTGGAAAACATCTCTGAAACTCTGAAAAAGTCATATTGCTAGCTTACCATAAAATTGGTTGAGCATATTTTCAAAAAAATAATTACACCCTTGTTAAAACTTTTTTGTGCATCAAGTTAGCTAATTATGTTCAGTCAGTGCCCTGCCACTAAAATATGTCAAAAATGATATGGTTACCTTACAACAGTGGACCAAAAAGAGTGATTTCTTCAGCACTGATTTTTAGCATTGCCAACTTTCTCAGTTGAAGCTAGCTGAAGGGCATTCTGTTTGAACCACAGTGACATCTAGAGGTTGTTTTGTGCATAACATGTCAACCAAAGGGTAGAGCTGGCTGAATCAGATGGAGTTCAACTTTTTTTTTTTTTTTTAAACAAGATATCAAGACGCAAAATGTGCTCTACCAGATGGTGGTGCTGGCAGTTAAAATGTTAACTGTGAATGCTTCTATATATTATGCTAGTTTGGTATCACTAGCATTTAGTCATCTGTTTCAACTCATGATTAATGTTAATGCTTTTGTTTTGTTTTTTTGTCCAAAGGCTACTCTGGATAAGTGGATATGGCAGGTGAGTGTTCTTTCTAGTGTACATCTCTCATCAATACAATCAATTAAATATTCCACTTGTTAATTGGATTCCTCCTTTCTATTACATAACATATTAAACGCAGGGTTTCATCTAAAAAATATTTAAAATGTCAGAATGTAATGTCATACGCCCATTGAAGTTTCTCAAGGTGATAAATGTCTCTATATTTGTCTGTCCAATTACCAATTGCTATTCAGTTTCATACTGTAACTGATATAAACCAGAAAAATGCATTAAACCCCAATATTGAAGGAGCTGAAAATATCATTTTCTTCTGACTGTTGCTTGTAAAATATATTTTTAAAAGAGTTTTGGTAAAACACTTACAGGCAGGATGTGCAGGTCCTTTTTAAATACATTAAACTTGGCATGCTGTATTTAAAAAGCAAGTTTATAATTTAAATAATGAATCAAATGTCCCAGGATTGGTTCCTACCAAGGCTCAAAATAGATGGTTGGGTTCGGACTGTCATTATTTATAACGATGTATGCATAACTTACTTCTGGAACTTCTGAAATGTCATGCTTTGGGATGAAATGTTATCTTTCTGCAAGGGACAGTAATTGTCCAGCAGAGGTCAGTCTTTCCTCTAAGTCAGAGACACGTTACCTTATGTCCTTCAGCAGTAATGGGTGTAAGTTTTGCAACATTTCAAGAAGCACCCCACAGTTTAACTTCAATAACTTTTCTAAGAAGCAGGAAAAAATAGATATTGCAATTCTTTAATTCCAACTCGTCCCATTAGTAATGGGGTAACTGTCCCTTTTCATTTGTTTATTCTGTATAATCCAATGTGTTTTTTAGGCAATTTGTCCTGCTTATTTTTATATTTTGATTCATGTTTGCACTATATGTGTATCCCCTCCCCTTGGTCTTTCTTGAACGTGCAGTACAGACTAGTCTTGGCATTTGTGTGTGTTTTTATATGACACTGTTGGAGGTATAATGCAACTTAAATGTATGTGCAGGTCACGTCTCCATGTCAAAGCTAAAACGAAAGCTGCTCTCTTAACCACTATTTCCCTTTATTACTAAAAACTCATGGAGCTCATCTCCCATAATATCATAAGTATTCATCAAACAAAACCCTGATTTGGATTTATTTTTTGCCTGACAGTATTTGTCTTTTTGCATCTTGGGCACATAGTTTGGGAGGTAATGAATACTGAAGAAATATAGCACGAAACGCTAACCTGCTGCTACGTCACAGTCAAAAAACGTTGGATCAATATGAGCTAAATATTAAATTCCCCCAAAAGATTAACCCGAGCGATGTGTCACCGTTAGTCACTCCAGCTGAAGTGCTGACGCTGAAGATAACACTCAGTTTGGGTGATATTGTGAAGTCTCACCACATCTTCACGTGTTATCTCTGTTCCCTGAAGGAATGTCTGGAGGTTTTGATCCTCCCTCTCCTGAAACTGTGAGTAACCTGAAACTGATAAAAAATAGTTTTAGATATCCTGGAACTGTTTCTTCTTTTTTGTGAATGATAGTGAAGCTTAACAAAGCCACAACTAAAAAGTAGAGCAGCTTCTGGCAACTTTCAACTATCGCTTTCAGGCTTTGTTCTAGTTATCCTATCAGTTATAGTAACATAAGTAGCTAAAGGAGACTTCCCTCATGCTGTGTGAGCATACGTGTCCATGGAAATCAGACCACTTCATGCCCTTACTAACTTTCCATTTATTTGGGACAATTTGTAGTCTGTTTTTGTTTTTTAAAGCAATTGTCTCCTTTATTGACCATCTCCAAGTGTTGAAAATGGTTGTTTTTACAAGTAAGGGTGATTTAAAAACTGTAGTGGATACATGAAGAGGTTGTAATCTAAGATAAGCAATTTAGGCAAGACATATTTATTATATAGCACAATTCAAACACTTAGTTTTAAGCAGCTTTACATATACTCTCATTAAATCAATCCACAGCATCATATAAGTATTTTATTTTGTATTTCTTTGAACAGGTGAGGACTGAAATCATACATTACAATCAGTTAAGAATAATAAAATAATAATTATAACCGTACTAAGTATAATGAATAGTACGGTCACAATGGATATGAAAGAGGTCAGACAAAAAAAAAGACATTTTATTAATTTATTTTAAATTCTTTATTTAGGGTCAAATAGTATTTATATAGCAGTTTTCTCAGTAACAGTTCAATCATTTTAGTGACCCAAACATATCAAACAAACCAACATGCAATATTTAAGAAAATATACAAGCACAAATATAAATAATAATACATAAATACATTACAAAATGATGATAATAGTAAGTAATTAAAACAGCAGACATGGGATGTTTTCTGTGTTCCCAATATGTATCCCCCTCCTCCTTTTGAAGTTGGAGAATAAAGAGATATTCATAACTTTTTGATGATTAAAAAACCCTGAATAAAAACCAACATAACTCACAAGACTCACAAGTCTGAATAAAATCTATCAAAAGTCAAACTAAACGTGCCTGTTAAGGCATCAAAGTCACACCCAAATCTGAACATGCACGCGCATATTCCCCACTGACCTCACACGATGACTGTTCATCCTGCCTGCTTCTGTATATGGATCAATATATGTGAGCTGAAGTGGCCTCATTTGGATCAACTGGCTTCACCTCTCCACTTGTTGCCACAATAAGCGACCTGATGCTCGTCAGCGTGGAAATGACGTGCACGTTTTTTGGCGAGCTCATAAATAAAGGATGGCCTGTCCTCTCACTGTCAGTCTGAAGGAGAGGCAGCAGAGGGAAGGTGGCAGCATTGGAGACGCTCACAGGACAGATATATATTTATATATACATCAGGGTTTTTTCTTTCGGAGGGGAGGAAGATATCTAAACCGTGACATCATATTTACCGGAGGCACTAAAGTGGAGGATAAAACAGGCGCAAATGTGATTTAAGGAACAGACTCAGGTGCAAAGAAAGCAAACTGGCGGCGCACTTAATATGCAGAAGTCACCAGTGGAAGATGCAAACTTCCTCTCCAAATATTTCTTCTGGTAAGTCATGTTTTCTACATCCTTTGATTATCTCTGGACGGCAAGGTGCAGCTGCTCATTTGGTGACTTGCGCATTTCTATTGAGTAATTAACGACTAAATCACTTGCCACATATCTGTATTTGGTCATTGTAGAGTTTTAAGCTTTTTGGCGGTGTTTTGAGATATGTTGTGCATGGGCTCAGGTAAACATATGATTCTGTTTTCTGATTGACATGTTTGTTTATGATGTATTTGCATCGTAATTTGCTTCCAAATAAGAGTACATCAATACAAAAGTGCACTGGGAAGTAGATTGTTAGCTTACAAAATGCGCATTTTGCAGATTAGCCTGTGCGCAAAAAGCACGTTTTGCTCCGTTTAAGTGTGTTCTAGAAAAGGCTGTCAGGTGGGAGTAGGCGCACCAAGGGTTTGCTAACTCATCAATATCTGATAGCATTGAATCAAAAAGTATTATAAACGCTAATAGCATTACAAATGTGACTTTATAAGCAAACATTAACATCACAGGACGTTTTGATGAAAATGATGTGTTTGAGAATGTTTGCTTTGATATCTAAGTTTTCTATGGTTCAATCATTTGTGTGATGTTTCAATATCCTTCCTCTTAAATTACAACACACACTGATTTCAGTTTAAGCGGCACTGAGCTCTAATGAAAGGTCACCCAAAGAAAGAAGCAGACTCCAAAAGTCAGATGATGTAATCTCCTTTATGTCACCAGCCTTTCTTTAAATAGTTCAGCCACAGAGACTATTCTGACTTGATGTCCGCTCTCTGTCATTATTCTTACTGTGAAACCTCGTGGATTACTTCTGTTACAACCAACACCAGACTAGAGCTCCCAGACACTCAACAACAGTGGCGTTCATGCCAAAGGGTTATCCTCCAACCACAACAAACAAATACATCTGATACAAGTAATACTGAATCACTTAAAAAGGTATTTTATGTGTGTTCAATGTACTATACGTACAAATAAATGGTGGAAGAAATATGGCTCTTAAAAATGTCCATTAAACGTAAAAGTTGTGACTCGAAAATGTTATTTAAGTAGAAGTGCATAAGTATTACTAGCAAAAAAGTAGTAGTAATAGTGGAGTAAAAATGTACATTATTTGCTTTTTTTAACATGTATTAGAGTAAAGTATATACAATGGAAATACTCAAGTTAAGTGCAAATATGTGAAAATATTACTTAAACACAATACTTAAGTAATATTTATTTGCATTCCTATGTCCACTCACCAAAGAGTCCGTTTTGTTTTGTTTATTTATTAGCATATTGTCAACGTGCACATACACATATGTTGCTGTAGATGTCCTACCTTCAATCAGTTGATACCCAGCCCTCTGGTGTTCCTGCAGGTGGACGTCACCGCTGCTCAGAAAAGGCTTCAAGAAGAAGTTGGAGCTGACAGATGTGTACAAGGCTCCTTCGTTTGATCTGGCAGACAACCTCTCCGAGAGACTCGAAAGGTTTGTGCACTTTTAAGACTTGTTTTTGAATGTTTACATCGCAGCTGATTGGAAATGTAGTCCGTCTTGTTCTAAGGCTTCAGGTATAAGTCTAGTCAATGGTTTAATAAAGTTAAGACGTCTTGTTTTCGATAAGCTATCAATAAAGTTTCCGTCAGTATAAAGAAAAAAAAATTAACTGCAACTGTAGAAAGAAAACAGGCTGTCTTTTACTGCTTAGGTGGGAATACTGTTTTAGATAACAGGTCGATCTGGATGTTAGCATCTCATGGTTTCCTGATGAAGTACTAATAGGATTTGTCAAATTCATTTAGGAGAACATAAGTTCTGTGTCAAAGTTATCCCATTTAAGATAATAGTTTAACAACATAATCTAAAAACCACTTTTATGAACTTTAAACTCAAGAGCGATCACCTGACTTCAAGTAAACATAGCTAAGCTAAAGGTGGCTAATGATTGCCATGATGCCGTCTCATTTATTCATTTGTTGGTAACCAATGTTTGTAAGACACAAAGAGTGAGGTATTGACTCCCGATTTTATATTGTAGAACAAAACCCATTCAATTACTCTTTGACTAAGAGCGGAAGCAACCCGGAAGTGCTAAAGTGCTGACTCATTTCCAGGTTTTAGGACTCATTCCTGTGCCACTGTATGGCAATTCTCTGACAGGACCATGAGACTGCTGATAGTTGGAGATAATGTTTGAAGTCAAGAGTTTGCTAAAAAATGCAGTTTGTTATCTGGAGAAACAGCATATTTTCTCTTAAAGTTACTAAGATCATCAGCCTAAATAACCCATATTTACATGCGTCCATTTCATTGATTGTTTTGGCACTTTTCAAATTGACTGCTACAGGGCCGGCCCTCGGCTTAGGCAGTATAGGCGAATGCTAAGGGGGCATCAACCCATAGGGGGTGCCGAAAATTGGGGAGAAAAAAAAAAAAAAAAGTTAGAAATTTCAAAATGTCATAGCACAATTTCCCGATTTTGGATCAACAAAGTATATCTTATTATCTTATACTAACAGAACTACGCATATATTGCATACGGCGCCCATAAACTATGGCACCCCCCCCCCCCAAAAAAAATCTAATTGAACCGCCCCAGCCCCAGTAAAAACCAGAGGTTTATGTGAAATTGTTCTTTTTTTTAAATAATAGTTTTAGTGTGCAATTATAGGTTTTAATTTTGTGTTTGTGTTAATTTAAAATGAATCAAACTCCCCAAAAACATATACAGCTTCTGTGTGCTTTTATTAACATTGGAATTTACTGTGTAAGCGTCCGCGGGGGGGAGAGCTTTAGAGAGCTCTCTCCTGAAAGACTGAGCGGCTCTGATAACCTCAGCTCAGTGAGGTAAAGGCACACCTTTATATGATCATTATAGCTATACAAAAATAAGAGAATAGATGAAAAACAGGTATAAAATACTATATGACAGTAAAAAAAAGTTGTTATTAATAAACAAGAATACAGTTTGAAAGGGGAGTGATTTGTAAAATATCCATAACGAAAAAGAAAATCTGCTTACAGTTCTGTTTCATATGGGTGTTTAGAGATGTATCCATAGATCTCCTCATGTTGCTCTCAAAGTGGACCAGATTGATGCTTTTGACTTCAATATAAAAAAAAAAGTCTTCCCGGGGGTGCATGCCCCCGGACCCCCCTAGAGGAGGTGAGGTCCCCCCCTCACTTAAATCATGTTCAAATGGATAGGATACTAAATAGAGTTGCACACGTCTTGTTTCCATATCTTTCTGTTTTCTCATGCTACAACCGTGCATGTGCGAGTCATAGTGAGTGTCTGCATTTGGCGGGGGGGGGGGGGGGCGCCAGCTAAAATGTTGTCTAAGGCAGCAAATTGGTCAGGGCCGGCCCTGGACTGCTAGCTTAACACAAACAAGTCATACATCTTAAAGCATTCATAGTAATCATCAGATTTGGGCGTCAGAACATCAGAGGTCTAAAGGCTTCTTTGGGAAAAAGCAATTTTGCACCAATGACTCGTAATCGCTCAAATTGGCAGAAAATATAACCAAATGCAAAACAGCAACAAGTCAGTTTATTCTGTAGAGCCCTCTCATATCAGATATGTTGACATGTTATAGCAGGAAAGCACAGGGGTAAATAATAACATCAACAAGGGCTCGGCTCCATTTAAGAAGCCATGACTGCAGAGAAGCATGCATATTATCAAGGCACTCCTACTGTATATGAAAGTAGCCATCATTACTGTTATTATTTACACATGCTTTTCCTGCTATGATACATTAAAGTCACTGCTTTGAAAACAAGTCTCATGCTACCAATCGTGTGCCAACATATAGTGAAACACTCGCATTTCAATTAAGACATTTCAAGCCCATTTTCAAGAGGTGGACGAAAGGCAGTGAATGCTGGACCCTGAAGCCAACCCTGCAAAGGTCTCTAGACGGATGCTACACCAGAATGTTGCGAGCAGTACTTAACAACAGCAAGAGTGTACATGTAACCAACAACATCCTGTACGAGGGAATACCAAGGGTGAGCGAGAAAATTGCAGCCAGGAGAATGAGACTAGCAGGACATTGCCAAAGGTATCAAGAGAAATTGGTGCTGTCGGAACCAACACACGGGCATCGGTCACGAGGACGTCCCGCACAAACATACGTGGACGTACTCAAGAATAATGCTGGAGCACAAAGTACCAATGAAATGGCCAGATGTATGGAGAACCGGGATGACTGGAAGCAACGATGGAGGGCTCGTCTGAGGACCACCTAGAGAGGAAGAAAGAAATAATGAAAGAAATGGCAGAAATGTTCTAGATATGTAACTTTTTACTGTATCAACTACAACCATATTTATATACACAGATGCATGACCATCTTACATGAGTTTAAATCCTTATGTTGGATGATTTTGCAGAGAAAAGTGGAACCTAGCAGTGTGCTATCATGATGTTTTCATACGTGACCTTTGCATGTGTTTACAGTAGCCATCCTTCCCTCTGTGGGCTGGCATTTAAACAGGGGTAGACATAAACCAAACCTGTGTGTGCCAAACAAACACCCCGGCAGCCAATGATGGACAAGGTTAACTCTTCTCTCACTTTCGATTCGTTTTTGATGTCCCTGGGTTCATCTTACTCTTTTGTTTCCTGTCTCATACCACTCTTAATCTTTTCTCTCACTACCTGTTTCCTCAAATTAAATGAACCTTGGATTTGCTTTAATTTCTTACATCTGGCATGTTAACGAATTAGCCAACGTTCACTCTTCATGAATCCTTTTACTCTTCAAAGTAGTTATTAAACATCTTGAAATAAAACATGTAGTGGTTTAAAATGATATTTGTAAAGCCTTGTCATGGCCAAGTCGTCATGACATAACTTCAAGTGCCTAATTGAATGGATCTATTAAACACAAGCTTGTTTTAGCTCTTTTATTCCCTCTTTCTGTCTCTCTTTACTTCAAATGGCACATTTTAAATGATTTTTTTTCCTCCATGTTTTTGCTTTCTACTATTGACCCCCCTCTCTTCATCTTATCTTTTACTGGTCTAAAAAATCTCTGAGCAAAGGGCAATATCTTTATTGAGTTATTGCATCTTTTTCACAGACATTGACAATAAGCGAATGACACATGGATAAATGAGTCGGCGATCCATGCATAACCTAAATATAGGCTACAAAACCAAGACAAGTGGTACACCATTGATACATTTGTATTTCTTTATTGAAAAAAGGAAATTTAAATACTCATGCGTCTCCTTTTCTTTTATTTAACTTTGCCTAACAACGGCAGCCTCGCCTCTCGGTTACCGGGGCCCCGCGTCACGATGAATGGTGCCAACAAGCCGGTTAATGTAAATGGATGTTAAAAAGCCGACCTTTAGAGAGGGCCCGGTGCCCGCCGGGTGATGAATGAGAGGCGGTGGGTGATTTCGCTTTCACTATTCCGATCAGGCAAACAGTGAAGGCTTCTGGGAATGTGAACTTTAGCTTCCATTAAAACATGCTGTGTACCGTCAGCCCTCCATCAGACTCGGTTCAGCTCAGTCCAGCCTTTCCAGCATGGGGAGGATTTCTGTGTTATGGCTTAAACGTTTCTAAAGCAGCCACTTCCAACATACGGGGGTGTGATTTCAACGCACAAATAATCCAGAACCATAATCAATTTTTCAAGATGAATCCATTTATATTCAACTGCAGCATACATCTCTCCTTCTCGGTGTGTCTGGTGCGTTGCAATCCCACCCCCGTATGTTGGAAGTTGCTGCTCTATAGAAACGTTTAAGCCACAACACATCAGTTGAACTGGTTTAGCTTCCCCCATCTAAAACCAACCCCTTCCCCATAAACCGACATAATATAGCAGATAGGAGACCAAGGGGTGTCAACAAATATATTCAGGGGCGTAAACAACTAAGGTGAGTAGATACATATTCAACAAATAATATCTGTAGGCCATGTATACTAATAAGACAAGACATGTTAAACAATTAAAATTCAAACTCATATATTAACCTCCGTTAAATGGCTCCTACAATTTCATCGCACCAAAACAAATTGGCATTGTGCAAATCAAGGGCTAGAAAGAAATTGAAGTTAAGAAAATGTTACCCCATGGAAACTAAATTAAAATGTTAGAATTGAAATAAATGCAGGAATTTATGTTGAGTACAATAGGCCGTGAAAGGCTACATTGCCATAGTCTGAGATTACTAATGAAAACATTTACAAAATATAGTTACGAGTTAGAGATGTCCCGATCCGATCACGTGATCGGGGATCGGAGCCGATCACGTGATTTTCAAAAGATCGGAATCGGGAGGAAAAAAATCGGGGATCGGGATTTATTTTTATTTATTTTTTTTTTAAATACTTTTTTTTAAATTTTGTATTCAATGTTACAAAACAAAAATGACCATGTTCAAGTCGTAAAGTAATCTTGAGGCCTTAGTTTTGGTTTCAAATGACACAACATCATGTATGTGTTGCTTCTTTGGGGCTTGTTTTCATAGACCTGGTTGCTTATTTCTCTCAAATCTGGCAACAGAGTGGGCGCAGTGTCTAATTGTAGCAGTAAGCTAACGAGTACTGAAAGCTTTATTTTGTTTTGATCCAATGCTGCACAACTGAAATGATCCAATGCTGCTGTGAAAGAAAGAAGCTATATCCATGTTGGATAGAATATCCAATTTAAATAAAAAAATAACCTTAAGGGACAACTTGAATGCTTTTTTTCTTTTTTTTCTCAATGCATTGCA
>NC_136903.1:5412449-5422449 GCF_949606895.1 Notothenia rossii | reverse complement strand
GAAAGAACGAGATCGCGGGTACAAGCGGCCAAGATGGGTTTTCTCCGCAGGGTGGCTGGCGTCTCCCTTAGGGATAAGGTGAGAAGTTCAGTCATCTGGGAGGGACTCGGAGTTGAACCGCTCCTCCTTCGCGTCGAAAGGAGCCAGTTGAGGTGGTTCGGGCACCTAGTTAGGATGCCACCTGGGCGCCTCCCTAGGGAGGTGTTCCAGGCACGTCCAGCTGGGAAGAGACCAAGGGGTAGACCTAGGACCAGGTGGAGGGATTATATCTCTTCGCTGGCCTGGGAGCGCCTTGGGATCCCCCAGTCAGAGCTGGTTGATGTGGCCAGGGAAAGGAACGTTTGGGGCTCTCTGCTGGAACTGCTACCTCCGTGACGAGACCACGGATAAGCGGGAGAAGATGGATGGATGGAAGATGGATGGAGGGATGGATGAATGGAAGATGGATGGAGGGATGGATGAATGGAAGATGGATGGACACACACACTCAGAATCTTTGAATGAACATATAAAAAGGGTTAGGATTAGTCAAGAAATTCCACTACAGGTTTTCTTTTGTCCAACACTTACGTACGTAAAGTAGGTTAAAGACTTTATAGGTAAGTGTTTGAGTAGAGCTAACGTTTTTATTTTTATAATAAATGCTGGCATTTATACCAAATTACAACTTTGTAATTTAGATTAATCGTATCATAAAATTGCAGTTGCTCATTTTTCAAATGAAAACAAATATTTCTAATAAATTAAAACATGTTTATAAAGTTAAATTAGGAATAATATTTCTTTATAAACCTAATAATTCAAAGTAAGCATAACAAATAACAAACTCATGGCCTGTGTGTGTGTGTGTGTGTGTGTGTGTGTGTGTGTGTGTGTGTGTGTGTGTGTGTGTGTGTGTGTGGAGCCCCTATAGAGCCACAGTGCCATGATGACGCACACTAATCAGAAGCATGTCTCACCTCGGTGTCGCAGACCCTCTCTCTGTCCGGAGTTAACGGGGAGGGCGGCGACGGGGCAGTCAGTGCTGTTGGTTTTGGTGGTTGCCATGACGACAAGAATGCCTGTTAGAGGCTGACCAGAAAAAAACTGAAACGCTCCGGGGAAGTTTTCCTAACTGATTTTAATGTTCTTACTAATGATGCATTTAATGAGGGCACCTTTCATGACACCCAAGGACACCGTACAGTTCAATAAATACTAATGTTAGATATTTAGTGTAACCACAGTTTATGTTATGGTTCAATTGTGACACTGATGTCCTGCTACAGTATATTGGGCATTTTGGTCAGCTGATCCAAATATAGATTAATAGATTGAAGTGGTGCAGCATTGGGTGTTTCAGACTAACTCATGGTGTATATCACAGTACGTATTTTAATGCAGAACTGATACACAATGTAAATAAACATAGGAGTGAAAATATAACTATGCACCGTGGCACAGAAATGCCCAATGATTTATTGTTTACGCTACGTTCCTTTACCTAAAAGTAACATTCCTTTACTAATCATTGTTTTCGACTGACATGTGCTACAACATATCATCAGAGAGGCAATGATTTTAAAATGTTTCTGCTGATCCCAATATTTTATATTCGACATACCGATTGTTTTTTGTTGAGTGACAGCATCGACAAACATGGAAAGTAAATTATTTAATTCAACTTTTTGTTCATTATAAAACAATTACTATTAAATAACTAATCACAGGACTTCAAACACATCTCAAAATAAGGAAAGTACTTCAGGTTACTCGACAAAAACTAAATCCAAGAATTGCAAATACATCCCACTTTATCACGATTTACTTTCACATAAGAATACATGCTTTAACTTTTTAACAAGCCACCACACAGTTACATGTAATCCTCCACACTGACAAATGTTCTGTTTGTGTTGCTGTGACATTATAGCTGCTGCAATTAGCCTCTGTCCTAGGTGGATCTTATCTTATTTGCAGGTGGGCTGATGGCATGGATGGATATTGCACTCGTCCATGTTGTGATTTCGATAACATTTTTAATGGTGCCGCCCTACTAGGAGTTGACTCTTACCTTCTCCAAGGGCACCAGAAAGCTGATAATGTTAAAGTAGATGCCATTTCTTTTAAATTAACTTGTATTTTACTTTAACTACTGTGTTTACATTTAATTGTATTGTTCCTTACTTTGAAACTTAAATGTTATTTCATTCAAATCAGCTGCAACAAACCACAACTTCCCACGAGACAAACAGTATTCTATTTCTGATGTTCTTGTTTGTCTGCATGTATTGGATGTATGATCCTGTGTGATACCTTTATGCCTGGTTACTTCTGAATTGCTGCTGTGAGTTGTTGATGGTAAAGTGTGTACATCTTGTCACTTCCTCCCCCGTCTCCGTGCAGGAGGCTTCGAAGACGGTGCAGCCTCAGCTCCTCGGGCGCATCATCGCCTCCTTCGACCCGTTCCACGCTCCGGAGCGAAGTCAGGGATACTTCCTGGCCCTCGGCCTCTGCCTCCTCTTCACCGCCCGCTTCCTCCTGCTGCAACCCGCCATCTTCGGCCTGCACCACCTGGGCATGCAGATCCGCATCGCACTCTTTAGTCTCATATACAAGAAGGTAAGGGGAAGACGAGGCGTTATTTATTGCTTTGGTTGTTCATGTATTCAAGATTCAAGGCTTTCATTGTCATTAGCACAGTAGCTACAGTGTAGATATATGTCGATGAAAAACTTAGGACAAATACAACGGATACCTTAGTGCAAGAAGAGTCTATATACAAGTGAATGGAATATAAGATATTAGATAAATAATTTGCAAGTTGCGAACAGATGGATGTGCTTTCAAAAGTGCAGGTGTTTAACAGTCTTATGTTCTGTGGGACGAAACTGTCCCTGAGTCTGGTGGTTTTAGACCTGATACTGAACAGTTTGTGGCTGGGGTGATCCGGGTATGTGTTTAAAAACCTAAAATGATCTTCACAAGTTGAGACAATTTCCCCCCCCCCCCCACCTTATCCCCTGAATCAGAAATATAGCTCTTTTCTCACAAGAGAGCCGCATGAGAGTCTCTCTCATGCGTCTCTCTAGCAGGGACGGAAAAGGGGGTAAAAAGGTTCTCATTAACTAATTTTAGTTCCGGCTCTTTTTGGTGTGAACGCGACATTTCGGAACTGTATCGGAACTAAAGTGGGAAAAGTACTCCGGTGTGAACGTGGCCATTGAGTTCTTTGTAACCAAATCTCTCTCAGAGGGGCGTGGGGAGGGGCTCCTTATTTTCATCTAAAGTAACAGACAGAGAATCAGCACTTTTGAAACAGGGCTGAAACAGAGGGGATTATGGGTAATGCTGCAATGATCTGTTTGGTGTTTGGAGCCAAACACTTCAAAGACGTGTTTTGTATATATCTGAGACCTGTAATATATTGATGACAAACAGTATGATAGGGGACCTTTAATGCATTGCTATAGGTCTTATTCTATATCTTGAGACTATATAAAGTCCAATATTTGCCTCTGACATGTTGTGGGGTTGTGGAGTGTTACCGTAATCCTTTCCTCTGATCCCACATGAATCAGACGCTCGCTACATAAAGTCTCTCCTGTAACAACCAGTTCCTGGAACAGCTGAGCTGATAAGATAGTTAAACATTGTGCGTGAGCTTTTGTCAGCTTTTATCTTTGTTATTGTTTTTAATATCTGACACTCTGATATGCCCAATGCTTCCTCTTTGTTCAGCGTGCATGACTAAACCTTCCCAGAAAGCTCTCTGGTGTCCCCGGCTTCCCCTCAGACATTTCATTTTCTACCCTTTGTGCTTCATACTGACTCCTGACCTTTGACCCTTTCAGACCCTGAAGCTGTCGAGCCGGGTGTTGGATAAGATCAGCACGGGTGATCTGGTCAGTCTGATGTCAGCGCACCTCAACAAGCTCGATGAGGTGAGAACACAAATATTTAGTTAGATTTGATGTTAACTCGAGCCACCCTGTTTCCATTTCCTCTAGTGTGTTCTATAGGTTTCTGTGCATGTGAATGGTCTGCAAAGGCTACAATGATGGTGTTCTCTCCAGGGGGAGTTTCTCTCTCACACACTTAAAGCATCATATGTCCTCTTTAATGTCACTTTGAATGCTTTAAATCCATATGTAAGGTAGGAAGTGTTTGGTTGGGATACAAGTAATGCACATTTCACTGTGTGTTAAAGCTCCCATGTCATGCTTTTCCGGTTATTACCTGTCCCCTTGTGTGTTATGAAGGTTTTTCTGCATGTAAACGGTCTGCAGAGTCAAAACCCTCAAAGTACACCCTGTAGCGAGTAAAACTCTAACACAGAAAATACCTCCCCAAAACACCTCGTTGGAGATACGTCACTCTCCATTGATTCTCCCGGGTAACTCATGATGTCATGCGTTTCCCTGAACCAAATGGACCAATCCGTGGAGCCGTTACGTTACGTCCGCGGAGCCGTTACGTTAAGCCCCTGCTGATTGGTCCAAATTGACCAATCCACGGACTTCCTCACACACACACTCAGTGCAGGCAGCTCTGCTGATCTCTCCTCCCTGGCTGCAGGCTGATAACAGACAGTTGGGATCGCAGCGAAATTCTCTCTGCAGACCCATTCTCTCTGCAGACCCATTCTCACAGCGTTTATCAACCTTTTTCTTAATCAATATCAAGCCACACTTATTGTTTTTACTTCGGCTGTGACTTTGTGTGTGCTCAGGGTGAGTTTGGCTGTGTTTCGCTGTGTATCGCTAAACAAGGAAACCACACCTCCGCGCGATTCACAACGTCCCGACCAATCAGAGCACACTGTGCTCACAGGGAGGGTGGGGGCTGGAGCTATTGGAGCTACAACGAGCCGTTAAAGGCAGAGAGTGAAATTCAGTGAATACACGTAGTTTACAGAGATGCTGTTTGAGAAACCAAAGTGATTTTGGAAAATTGAACAATATAAATCTGTTCTAGTAGACCTCAACAATGGAATTATGATCAGTGGAAATGGCCATGAAATGGGACCTTTTAAAGAAACTTTAATCACAACTAAAACCTTTTTAATGAACACATTTAAGAAGATTGAAGCATGAAATGTAAACATATTATAAACTCTAGGCTACAACTAATGGTGAAGTGGAGCTAACAAAACAGATCCCTCAACACCTTCTAAAACCATGTATTTTTAGCAATAGAATGGAGAATAATTGCAAAATAAGATTTTATTTTAGTGTATGAAATACTCTAAGACACCAGTGCACACAGCACAGTATGTGACAGAAAGTGCAGTGTTTAAAACAATTGCCAAACTTTTGAAAAACATTGTTGAATTAACAGTTTTAATTTTTAAAGAAGACAAGACACTACAAACAACACCCAGCCATAAAGTGGGAATGAAATATGAAACAGCGACATTAATAACAGAACATTGGATGCTGATGTTACAATACAAAGTATAGACTATAGTAGAAAAACAGATAAGGGTTAAGCAAGGCTACTTATTTACCCATGTGGGATGGGGACAACCCTTTCATTTGAGGTAATACAACTTAAAATTGACTTTTGAATGTGAGACAGCTAACCAAAAGTCAGGTCCCTTTTTCAGGTCAGAGGATCAGAGCTGTAGTTTTCCGCTCTGAAGAAGCCCGGGAAATGTTTTTGTTTGCAACACAATGAGAGAGAATAAGAATGACAGCTCACACCCTCACTCACTTCACTGAATCCATTGTATTACCCAACACACAGCCAAGTGTTCTTCATATTGAGGGGCCATTAGAGGACAATAGACTAAGAACAATACACACGTGTTTACAAGCACAACACACAGATAGGTGCGTACTCACAGAAAGTGTGTGTGTGTGTGTGTGTGTGTGTGTGTGTGTGTGTGTGTGTGTGTGTGTGTGTGTGTGTGTGTGTGTGTGTGTGTGTGTGTGTGTGTGTGTGTGTGTGTGTGTGTGTGTGTGTGTGTGTGTGTGTGTGTGTGTGTGTGTGTGTGTGTGTGTGTGTGTGTGTGTGTGTGTGTGTGTGTGTGTGTGTGTGTGTGTGTGTGTGTGTGTGTGTTGAACTCAGACTTGCCTTTGGTCTCATTGAGGCGTTGAATGTGGAAACACTCTGCAACTCGCTTTGAGACAATTATCACCCGGGCTTGGATGTGACTTGGACGATGCTCCACTGTCCCTTTATAATGACTGGTGGGGGTTACCTAGTGTGTGTCAAGGTAGATGAAGGTGCATCTTAATCTGCGGAAACCCACTTTGCCTGATCGCTGGAAATGTATTTTCTTTTTCAGTAGGATCAGGTTCATATATTTGCTTGATTTAAAGCAATACCTGCCGAAAACATACAGTATGTTATAAGTGTTGCATATTTTGTAGCTTTAAGCTATGGTGGCCGAAAGGTTCAAACACGCTTCAATGGCCCAAAGCACTTCCATTAGGAGAAACACGCTGCAGTTTCAAAAACGATGCAAATATAAAAACATGAATGTGCCAAAACACATGCAGCGTTTTGAAAGCATTCACCAACCTGACAGAACATGCAGGTTTACTGAAAGCGCTGCAAATACGAAACGCTGCAAGAAGCTAAAATTAGGGCTGTCAAACGATTACATTTTTTAATCAGATTAATCGCAGCTTAAAAATTAATTAATCATGATTAATCATCATTTGAACTATGTCCAAAATATGCAATTTCTTTATGTATATTGTTGTGGGAATAGAAAGATAAATGAAAGAAGGCGGATATATCCATTTAACATACAGTATGTATGTATGTTTATTATAACATTTTTCTGTGTGTCAAAATGAAAGACAGCCCACACACCTATCAATCATCAAACCGTGGGGTCTTATTTCATTACGTGTTGATTTCTATCAACGGGGGAGTACTTCAGGAGAGTCGACGGGGCGGGGGTGGGGGCTAGTGGAGTACTTCGTGACCACAGAGTGTGAACGTTGTGATCAGCTGTTTTAGCGCAGTTCTCCAGTGAAGGGGGGGAGTCTCCTTCCGCAGCCGGTTGGCGTAGTTTTGGCACAATTCCGTTGTACAGACCGACGTTAACAGCAGCCGTGTCTGTGCACACGGAGACCGACTCTGTCGTCCGGCGATCTAACCGCCTTCTGGAAAAGCTTCACAAGTACGTCGGTACGCAAATGCGCTTTGTGACACAAGTGACGGTACGCATTTCAGATTACGCACATAACCTGCGTACAAGTTATGTGCACGCCTGTACTACAGCAAAAGTATTCTCCATCGGGACTTCCTGCAACAACACCACGCCGTTATCTTGATTCTGATTGGCCAGAAGACATTATCAAAGATGTTCTATTGAGAAGACGATCACTACGTGACAAAAGTTTTCAAAACCGTTTCTGGTCTTCGGTATTTCCAGACAAGTGGCTACTGAAATCAATCTTACTAACTTCTGTCTGTGCAATTTACTCCGCAAGTTGGCAGACTTTATTTTGCTTACTTTAACATCATTTTTCATGGTGGGGCTAAGCCATTTCTCGGTATGGGTGTAGTCTACCCCAGCCATACCCTGGCGCTGCCACTGGTGGGATGTATGGGGCGGGCATTCTATTAATTCAAAAAATTAATTACCGCCGTTAACGCGATAATTTTGACAGCATTACTAAAAACACAACAGAAACCAGAGAAACCTAAATGTGTTGTGTTAAATTGTTGATGTCGGGGATCTCTGTTGTTGATTCCTCACATGCATGCACAGGGCTATTGGAAAAAGCGTTGAGGAATAGAGAATGACTGAATGTACTACTACTCATTTAATCTAAATCATGAAACCGAAACACAGTAAAGTTCACAGCCGAGTTGTCCTTGAATCTGACCTTTGACCTCTGTGTTCAAAAGCAAGACATTTCCTAGCTGTGAAGTGTCAAGTGGTGAAGGTGACGTATTTTTGTACGCCGACCCAGTGATAACATCGCCCTGGCTCCCTCGACAATACTATTGAATTAATATCCAATTGATTTTAGAATCGATTAATCTGTTTCAGTAATTCTTCTTAAGAATAACAGGAACAAGTCTATGATTTTAGTTTCTTAACTGTAAATATGTTCTGGTTGCTTCAGCTTTATGACTGGCCTCTATAGGGCTTTTTATTGACCAAATAACCAAGAAAATATTCAACAGATTTATCCAAAATGATAATCAGTTGCAGCAGAAATTAACAACACTTTTTTACATTTTAAAGCTCAAAATCTGGACGTCAAATGCTTTGTTAGGAAATAAACAAACAACACCGCTGTCACATGACTTCTACGTTCCTCCAGCTTCCTACTTTTGCAATTTGTTTTTCCAGCGCTTACCTTTTCCCGACATGTTGACGTTTAATAAAACAGTCCAATTTAGCACTTATTAGCAACCATAAATGCTATATATTCAGTGGGATGTTTACGGTTTCATGTCGTAGAAGAAACATGAACGTTTCCGAGGCTTGTGTTGACACAGACCTTTATTCAGGAATTTAAAACATTGGCTTCGAGACGAGGCCAAAGAATGCTATCTCATTTCCCGGGTTTTTCGGATTCCTGCAGCACTATCTTGCTCCTTTTTTAATAAAATTCATGTTCCAGTTACTGTGTGTGTGTGTGTGTGTGTGTGTGTGTGTGTGTGTGTGTGTGTGTGTGTGTGTGTGTGTGTGTGTGTGTGTGTGTGTGTGTGTGTGTGTGTGTGTGTGTGTGTGTGTGTGTGTGTGTTTGTGTGTGTGTGTGTGTGTGTGTGTGTGTGTGTGTGTGTGTGTGTGTGTGTGTGTGTGTGTGTGTGTGTGTGTGTGTGTGTGTGTGTGTGTGTGTGTGTGTTGTGTGTGTGTGTGTGTGTGTGTGTGTGTGTGTGTCCGAATCAGAGGCAAGTTCGAGTCCCACTGCAGTCAGCATGTCGTTGTGTCCCTGAGACACTTCACCCCAAATTGCTCCTGTGGGGATTGTCCACAGTATTGAATGTCTGTAAGTCGCTTTGGATAAAAGTGTCTAACATGTAATGTGTGTGTGTGTGTGTGTGTGTGTGGCAGAGCCTGGGTCTGGCCCACTTTGTGTGGATCACCCCCCTGCAGTGCATCCTGTGTGTGGGGCTGCTCTGGGAGCTGATCGAGGTGAACGGCTTCTGTGCGCTGGCCACTCTCACGCTGCTGGGCATCATCCAGGCCTGGCTCTCCCAGAAGATGGGACCGCACCGGTGAGGAAGCACACACACACACACACACACACACACACTCACTCACTCACTCACTCACTCACTCACTCACTCACTCACTCACTCACTCACTCACTCACTCACTCACGCACACTTACAGACACACACACACACACTCATTGTAACATAGATAAATACTTCCTTTAAAACTAACTAATTCCGTTTTTGTATTTATTATTCAGATACTACCCATATTCAGATTTCATTTATATTTGTTCAGAGTTGTAAAGTAACTAAATACATTTACTCAAGTACTGTACTTAAGTAGAGTTTTGAGGTACTTAAAACTTTTGAGGTACTTTTGATTTACTTAAATTAAAAAAATTAGCATAAAGTTTCCATTTTATGCTACTTTGTATTTCTACTCCACTATAATTATTTAATACCTTTTAGTTTTGATTAATGATGAGATATATAATCAACTTTTGAATCAGAGTAACAGAGTATTCCTTCTGTCTGGTACACACACACACACACACACACACACACACACACACACACACACACACACACACACACACACACACACACACACACACACACACACACACACACACACACACACACACACTTTGTATCTAAGGTGTTAGATATTATTCAATACACCAATGCATATACTTTCATATAAAAGTTATATTTACAGTACAATGTTACTTATTATGTTAATATAGAGATATTTTTATTTTATTGTTTTGTTGCACATCCTTACTTTTTAACAAAACTTTTTTTTTTAAATTGTATTTCATTCAAATCAGCTGCAACAAAACACAATTCCCCACGAGACACATAGTATTCTATTTGTGATGTT
>NC_136903.1:5313212-5412249 GCF_949606895.1 Notothenia rossii | reverse complement strand
TTTTTCTGCTGCCTCGTTTCACTTCCAGAGACATACACACGTTCCCTCACTGTCGCTCTACCATCCACAAACACACATGCACAAGCCACACCCCTCTTTCTCTCTCTCTTAAAGGGACAGCGATCTCATCTCACTCTGCATGACCCTAATATCATAACATGTGTGCTCTGGAGAATCACAGAACGGACGATCGTCCTTATTATTATGCCGTTTAAACCAACTATTTAAATGTGTTTGTTAAATTCGGCATCATAAGTTGCGCTGACAGGTCCACACACTGCTTCCCCCGCAGCGAGGCTCCCCCGCCCTCCTGCTAGTTCACGAGCATCAAGCTCCTCAACCCCCGCCCCCCGTTGATAATTCTCGATCGTTGGCACGCTGATAACAATTTTTTAAAATGGCACTTCATATCAAAAAGGTTGCCGACCCTGCTTTAGCGTGTAGAAGCTAGTAAGCCTATTTGATTTGTTTTAGATAGGCACAACATGTTTCATTTGCAGACCTTATTTTCCTGTTCCATGTTCAAATAAACCATTTTCAGTGGTACCGCTGAGAAAGAGTCATTTTTTGGTCATGGAAAATGAGGTAAAGGTCCTGGAGAAGTCATGGAAAATCTTTGGTGAAAAACTATCTGCCCCAGAAATGTAGAATCAATAAAATTTGAGCACATTTACTGTAAGAGAGAAGCTAAATCTCCCACACCCTGAACGCACCATGCCCTATACAGGTGTAATAGTTAACTCCTCACCATGGGTAGTATAATCTTATCTACAGTATGGACAGAGGAAGTCAACAGGTTTGATTCATTGACCACCGGAGCCCGTGAGAAAACTAACTGAGGTTTCTTTTCCCCGTCACTTTGCATAATTAATTACCCCGGTGTCGTCACCAAACTTTGCCTTTTGCTGGGAACGCTGTGAGATTTCACCGTTGTGTTCACCGTCTAATCCCAGATTCTCCTCTTGCCTTTTCCTCTTCCTGGAATGTGCCATTCTCCCATGAATGGGAGGGGTGTTGCCTTTTTTTTTTTACTGCTGACAGCATATATGTCAGCTCATTACAATGAGAATCGCACAGACCCAACGTAAACAAACCAGCAACGAGTCGTTAGAGGAACGGTGACCCGTAAAAAAGCAGCAGCGGGGGGGGGGGGTCAATGATTAAGCCCACGACTCAAGAACAGTTCCCCTTTTTCTTCTAACATTGATGTGTCATGTGTTAATGTGTGCAGAGGCGCTGACGGATGAGGAGAGATCAGGCCATTGTGAGGCTTGAACTGTCTTTGGAGAATCTCCTGTTTCTCACAGCAGTTTCTGAAAGACAGTCAGTCACAAATCATGTCCACTTACATGTACACATACCTAATGAGTTATAATCAAGCGTAGTATGGCACAAATAAACTATGTTCCCTTGTTCTTGTTCATCTTTGTTTTCCTCTTGATTTGCCCCTTCTTCGTTGTCTTGTGAGTTCGAACTGCAACAACAACAACAAGGACAACTGATTGCTTAATCCAATTGACAAAAACAAATAATTACATTACATGTCATTTTTTAGACCAGGGGTGTCAAACTCAATTTCATCTCGGGCCACATTGGCATCATGATTGCACTCAAAGGGCCAGTTTTATATACAAGAATATAAAAAAATACATATATAAAAATGTAATATGTATAAAATAATGTATTATATTACATTATTGCCTCTGCATTGGATTATTATCGGATAGAGTAACTTAATAAGTCTCTTCAGTGAGAATGTCACAAAATGATTTTTAAAAGAAAAGCCAAATTCTGGAAAAAAAGTCAAAAAACAACAAAACAAATGACATTTTGAAAAAAACGTCAGATTCTGAGAAAAACGCAAATTCTAAGAGAAATGAATATTTTGAAGAAAAAAAGTCAAATTCTGAGAAACTAGTCAAATTTGAGAGGCATTGTGTTACATGTAGTTTACTGGCAACGTGCTTCTGTGAATCGGCATGTAACCTTATAATAAACTGAATTATATTCTTTGCAAGCTCTTGTGGGGCCACATCAAATGAATTCACGGGCCGGATTTGGCCCCCGGGCCTTGAGTTTGACACCCCTGTGTTAGACGCTTTTATCCAAAGCATTACATTCAGTACTGTGGGCAATCCCCACATGAGCAAATTTGGGGTGAAGTGTCTCAGGGACACAACGACATGCTGACTGCAGTGGGACTCGAACTTGCTATCCCCTGATTCGAAGCCCATCACACTATCCACTGAGCCACAGCCTCCCTGATTTGATCAGTCATTTATCAGGCACTAATGGCGGAAACTGCTCTTTTGAGGCTCTCAAATACGGAGAATTCATACTTTTCTCAGTGTTATATCTTAATCAAATGAACATATTTGGGTTTTTAATTGACTTTACAATAAATTGCCTTGCCCTTTAAGAAGGTAGGATAGCATTTTTAAACAAAAACTGTTACTTGCAGTCGCAGCTCTTATCTGGTTTATATTAATACTATTTCAAGCGCACACATTTTATTCCACGTTTCAACCCACCGGTTTTATGCACATTTTTCAAATTCCACAAACTGGGTAATTTTAAATGATTATTCAGTATGTTTCTACTATCTCTGGTGTTGGTTCATTCCATTCAAAACGAATAAGACTCTGATTTTGAACTCTTCTGCAGGGCATTGGCGAGTTGTTTGAGAAGATCAAGCAGGAGAACAAAGCGAACGGACATCTGAACGGAGACGCCGGCATCTTCTTCACCAACCTCTACATCACACCTGTCCTGAAGAACATCAGCCTGTACCTGGAGAAAGGAAAGATGCTGGCAGTGGCCGGATCCACGGGCTCAGGGAAGGTAGGTCAGAACATCTCAGTGTGAGAGTGTTTGTAGAGATTAACCGCGAAATCTGAATCTGAAATCTAATGTTTGTTATACCCCACTAACACAACATGCTGATCATAGATTTGTGCAGGAATGAGTTCTAAAACCATGCAGGAAATGAGTCAGCATTAACACTTCTGGTTTCTCTTGACTCAAAGTCAATGTTTTTTTTAATCAGCTTGTTGTTAGATGACAGTTAAAACAAGCTAAAGAGAGGTTCACGTTTTGACTTAAAATATGTCAGTAAATACCCAACTGGTGGATTTAAAAATGGCGGATGCTAACAGTGGCTAAATGAAAGGACTAAACGTCATCACGCCCAACATTAGCCACCCTTAGCTTAGCGGTGGTGACGTGAAGTCATGTGACCGTGCTGTAGTTCCTTTATAGTCCAACATTAGCCACCCTCAGCTTAGCGGTGGTGACGTGAAGTCATGTGACCGTGCTGTAGTTCCTTTATAGTCCAACATTAGCCACCCTCAGCTTAGCGGTGGTGACGTGAAGTCATGTGACCGTGCTGTAGTTCCTTTATAGCCCAACATTAGCCACTTTAGCTTATCGGTGATGACGTGAAGTCATGTGACCGTGCTGTAGTTCCTTTATAGCCCAACATTAGCCACCCTTAGCTTAGCGGTGGTGACGTGGAGTCATGTGACCGTGCTGTAGTTCCTTTATAGCCCAACATTAGCCACTTTAGCTTATCGGTGGTGACGTGAAGTCATGTGACCGTGCTGTAGTTCCTTTATAGCCCAACATTTGCCACTTTAGCTTAGCGGTGGTGGTGACGTGAAGTCATGTGACCGTGCTGTAGTTCCTTTATAGCCCAACATTAGCCACTTTAGCTTATCGGTGGTGACGTGAAGTCATGTGACCGTGCTGTAGTTCCTTTATAGCCCAACATTAGCCACTTTAGCTTATCGGTGGTGATGTGAAGTCATGTGACTGTGCTGTAGTTCCTTTATAGCCCAACATTAGCCACTTTAGCTTAGCGGTGGTGACGTGAAGTCATGTGACCGTGCTGTAGTTCCTTTATAGGCCAACATTAGCCACCCTTAGCTTAGCGGTGCTGACGTGGAGTCATGTGACCGTGCTGTAGTTCCTTTATAGTCCAACATTAGCCGCCTTTAGCTTAGCGGTGGTGACGTGAAGTCATGTGACCGTGCTGTAGTTCCTTTATAGCCCAACATTAGCCGCCTTTAGCTTAGCGGTGGTGACGTGAAGTCATGTGACCGTGCTGTAGTTCCTTTATAGCCCAACATTAGCCACTTTAGCTTATCGGTGGTGATGTGAAGTCATGTGACTGTGCTGTAGTTCCTTTATAGCCCAACATTAGCCACTTTAGCTTAGCGGTGGTGACGTGAAGTCATGTGACCGTGCTGTAGTTCCTTTATAGGCCAACATTAGCCACCCTTAGCTTAGCGGTGCTGACGTGGAGTCATGTGACCGTGCTGTAGTTCCTTTATAGCCCAACATTAGCCACTTTAGCTTAGCGGTGGTGACGTGAAGTCATGTGACCGTGCTGTAGTTCCTTTATAGCCCAACATTAGCCACTTTAGCTTAGCAGTGGTGAAGTGAAGTCATGTGACCGTGCTGTAGTTCCTTTATAGCCCAACATTAGCCACTTTAGCTTAGCGGTGGTGACGTGAAGTCATGTGACCGTGCTGTAGTTCCTTTATAGCCCAACATTAGCCACCTTTAGCTTAGCGGTGCTGACGTGGAGTCATGTGACCGTGCTGTAGTTCCTTTATAGTCCAAATTAGCTTTTTATAATCATTAAGTGGTGTTAATATGTGGAGATGATCCTGCTGAACAAAACGTGTAAGTATCATAATTGTGGTTTTTGCCACAGATCCTTTTTTTTGTGCAGTATTTAAAAATCCCAAAACCCCATTGGCTTTTTGTTAAAACATCATCACTGCATCACTTAATTGCAGCTTGTATTAAATTAGAGCATTGTTTTAATACTTAACAATCCAAATGTAGTATATCGATTCAAGATTTACCCAAATGTTGTCAATAGATTCAACCGTTGCAACAACACCGCTGAAAACCTAGCTTATATGTTCTCTTTTTGTCTCCGATTAAAAGGCTTCTGGGGTTTTGTTTTTGGAACCTTATCAGGAATTCTAGAAATGAATACAAAGGGCCTATATTCTGTTGCCCTAGAGTTACTTCTGAAGGGTAACGAATAGATGAAAAGCACTGCTTCAATTGTAACATTGCTCGATTGTATCTGTCCTTTAATAAAAACACATTATACAATAAATGTAGTATATCAAAGAGACCACATTTTGCCTGTGCTGGAATCACTGCACTGGTTACTGGTGTCCTTCAGAAGTGCTTTGAATGATTAACAAGGCTTTACATAACCGTGCACCAACATAATTAAGTGACTGTCTCATTTCATCAACCAGCAAGGACACTTAGACCCTCCAATGGTTCCCTTTTTAAAAGTACCTAGAGTAGGGCTGCACGATTTGGGGAAATAATCCAATTGTGATTTTTCGGACAGATATTGAGATTCGATTTGCGATATGTGTTTTTAAGCGACCCAACGGAAGTTTATTGTAAAATGCGGCCATATCTCCGGCTAGGAAGGTCGTATCAAAATGCTCCCGTCTCTAGCACCCCCGCAGCCCGAGCTACGAGTGAAAGAACTAAACTTACATGAAACTTCCGTTGGGTTGCTTTAAAGTCAAGCTTCAGTTTAAGATTCTCCCTGTAATAGAAAACATGTGATGGAGCATTACTAACCTGACTCAGATGGTTTCACTAAACCATCGAGGAAAGCTTCATTGGAAGCCATTTGGAAAAGTATTTCAAAAGCACTTGGCAGGTGATTGGATCAATCTGTCAATCACCTTCTATCATGGGCCACTTCTGATTGGTTAACAATGGCTGGTACATGTGGAGCACAGCACTTCTGATTGGTGTGGATGACTGACACACAAGAAGAACAAAATCGATTAATCGTTCAGCCCTAACCTAGAGTGCATTACAAGAAAACTGGGGAGGCTGCTTTCTGCTTTTATGGCCCAAAACTGTGGAACGGTCTCCCATTTAATCTTAGAACGGCAACCTCAATTGGAATTATTTTAAGTAAATTAAAGACCTATCTTTTTAATTTGGCTTATCATTTTTAGTAGTATCACTGTTCATGTTTTATTGTTTTACAGAGGTGGGAAGTAGTGGAGTACAAATACTTCGTTACTATACTTAAGTACATGTCTCTGGTATCAGTACTTTACTCCACTACTTATTTTTCTGACGACTTTTGACTTTGACTTCTTACATGTTGAACACAAATACCTGAACTTTCTACTTCTTACATGTTGAACACAAATTCCTGAACTTTCTACTTCTTACATGTTGAACTCAAATACCTGAACTTTCTACTTCTTACATGTTGAACTCAAATACCTGTACTTTCTACTTCTGACATGTTGAACACAAATACCTGTACTTTCTACTTCTTACATGTTGAACTCAAATACTTGTACTTTCTACTTCTTACATGTTGAACTCAAATACCTGTACTTTCTACTTCTTACATGTTGAACCCAAATACCTGTACTTTCTACTTCTTACATGTTGAACACAAATTCCTGAACTTTCTACTTCTTACATGTTGAACTCAAATACCTGTACTTTCTACTTCTTACATGTTGAACTCAAATACCTGTACTTTCTACTTCTTACATGTTGAACACAAATACCTGTACTTTCTACTTCTTACATGTTGAACACAAATACCTGTACTTTCTACTTCTTACATGTTGAACTCAAATACCTGTACTTTCTACTTCTCTCATTTCCCAAACAGGCTGGTTCCTTTAGTTTGAATGTGTGTTTGGTGGCGTGATCATTATTATTTAGAGTCATTGCGTGCCTATTGATTTGAACACGATCCGTGTATCCATCATTTCATGGTCTTCTCTAAAGAAGAGGGACCAATGAAAACGTTGTCATGTTGCCGTTGGTCACCATGGAAACATTCATTAGCTAACAATGACATTATTGTTCTATTAATATAAAGGGAGGTCAGGTACTCTTTAAAACAGCTGCTAGTTATGGGTACTTTTTACTGAAGTACATTTCAAAGCCTCTTTACTTTGACTTGAGGAAAGAAGTTTAGTCAGTACTTCTACTTTCACCAGAGTATTTTTAAACACGAGTATCTGTACTTCTACTTGAGTAAAGGATGTGTGTACTTCTACTTGAGTAAAGGATGTGTGTACTTTTGCCATCTCTGTTGTTTTAACATATATTATTGTTCCTAATTTGTTATTGTGATTTGTTTGTCATACTCTGTAAAGCACTCTGGGCTGCGTCAAGCATGAAAGGGGCTATATAAATGAAGTTATTATTATTATCAAAATGTGACCGTGTGTTTCCTGCTTCCTGCAGAGCTCCCTGCTCATGCTGATCCTCGGGGAGCTGGTGCCGTCGGAGGGTAAAATCCGACACAGCGGCCGCGTCTCCTTCTCGCCTCAGACCTCCTGGATCATGCCGGGGACGATCAGAGACAACATCCTGTTCGGGCTGACATACGACGAGTACCGCTACACCTCCGTCATCAAGGCCTGCCAGCTGGAGGAGGTACTTTCAAAATATCATTATTATTCTTACTTCTTTTATATCATATGTTTTTGCAGATGTAGGAAGTGGGATCAACCCTGGTGGTTGTTGTTGCTCATGCACACACTACACAGATTTTCTTTTTATTATGTTTTATTTTGTTTATTCTAAAGTCACCAAAAGACATAACATCAATTCTGTCAAAGCAAGAGGATTTTTACCAAGATTTCAAGGTGGTACATTATCTGCATGATTTCAGTCAGACGGCCATGTTCTCAAACATCTCAAAACACTCTTTCGGGATAATCTACTAAATCTTAGTTTATAAAGTGGCAGAAAATTGAAATACTGAAGTCAAGTACCTTAAAACTGTACTTCAGTACGATACGTTACAGTCCAACGCTGACTTTATAGTTGCAAATATTATATTTTTAGGGGCAGATTTCTCTCCAGCAAATGTGTTTTTGCTCCTCAAGTCTCTTCTCCTCCATGGGACTGATGCTCTCTGCTTTCTTTTCCTTTTTCTGGCATCAAGTAGTTTCAGGTTTCACCCCCGTCCACATGTACACCCTTTATGTCCCTCACACACACACACACAAACACACACACACACACACACACACACACACACACACACACACACACACACACACACACACACACACACACACACACACACACACACACACACACACACACACACTCTCTCTCTCGCTCTCATAAGCCTCAGTGTTGAGTGACGAGCCCCTCAGCAGAATAATGTCTCCTCTGTTGCCATGGAAATCTCACATTGTGTCTCTGGGATGGAATATGAGACGTTTTCAACACACAGCAGAAAACATCAGATCTGTCGGCTGGTGTCAAATATGTGTTATATAGTTAAGCAGGAACATATGACTCTTAACCGTGCTTACCATGGGGAAAGATCTTAAAAGTGAATGAATACATCTTTACCATCGATTTATAACATTATTGATTATTTTTCTTGTTCAATCGTATGGTCTTTAAAATGTAAAAAAATAGTAGAAAATCTAGTTTTTTCTAAAAAATCTATGGAGGTGTCTAAAACCCCAAAAATATTCATTTTTATATGAAATAAGACGAAGAAAAGCAGAAAGTCTTCCTATGTTTTAGGCTAAATACAGCATTTTATGCCATGTTTGCAGAAAAAAATAATACTTTTACTAATATTTAATAGATTTGTTTACCGACAAACAACTTTTAGATGAATCCAATTATCATTGCCGCTCTATCTTTCAAATTGTTTCTTATACTGCTTATACTTTATTTTTTCATAATTAAATAAATTGATTATAAAGTGTAAACAGACACAAAAAACAACAACTTCTAACGTACATTTCTACACATAAATATAATATTAAGAGGTTGATTTTGATGTGATTTATGATGCGAACGTGGGCATTAAAAGGAATAAAAATAAACATTTAATTTCAGTAATTGTGTATATTATAATGGACAGTGGAATACATCCAAACTAAAACCCCAAATATTCTCATTTCTTAAACCAATGTAAACAAACACACTTATGTAAAGTGTATGTTGATAAATCAGCGACATTGTGTTGATATTTGAAATACACCAGAGGGTTGGAGCGTGGTGGTGTTTACTACCACGCCTAATCTCCTGTGGTTCAGTGTTTCTAACAAAAGCAAAACATGTTGTCACTGCAAACAAAGCTGGCATGCAACATCCACGCCTCGATGTACCGTAAGGTGTCTTTGAGGAGAGGTGTCGGTATACTGTATGGAAATGACAGGAAGTGCTTTCTTTGAGTGTGTTAGGCTAAACACTGGAGACATTTCCTTCAAAGTTTAATTAAAAAAAGCCGCTAACAAGAAGCTCACCTTGAGGCGTGTTCTGGTTGATACTCATTTTCAGTTAGGAGTGATTGTTAATTAAAGTGCCATGTTTTGCATATCTTGTAGTATAGCATTAAAGAAGGTCCATCTTTAAACCGGAGTGATCTTATATTTGTATATCTCTAATTAGATCAATCCTAACGAGTTAAAAAGTACACATATTCTCAATTTTACAACTGTGTTTTGTGTGGTTAGATCAGATTAGATAGACTTTATTGATACTAATTTGGGATTTCTTTTTGACACAGCAGCATGTAGACAAGGCATTGCCCATGAATACAAAATGAAATGAAATGGAAAATAAACGTGAAAAGTAATTGTCTATTTTCTATTTTATTTCATTATGTTAATACATACATCCAAATGAAATAAAATAGAAAATAAAAAGAATTTCTTTTTGGAGAAATTCTGCATTTTATGTGACGTCGTATACAAATAAAAATCTAAAACAGAGGAAGTGGAAGGGGTCTTGTGTGCTAGACCAGTGGTTCCCAACCTTTTTTCCCAAGAGCCCCCCAAATGACTCCTGTTGGAAGTTGTGCCCCCCCCCCACACACACACACACAAGGGGGGGGGGGGGGGGGGGGGGGCGCAACAGCGGTAATCCAAGTTTGAAAGTCTCAAAAAAAGAAAAGTTGCGCGCCTCCCAGGTTGGGGACCTTGTGTACTAGACAGACGATGCGTTTAGGGGTCTTGTGTGCTAGACAGATGATGCGTTTAGGGGTCTTGTGTACTAGACAGACGATGCATTTAGGGGTCTTGTGTACTAGTCAGACGATGCGTTTAGGGGTCTTGTGTACTAGACTGACGATGCGTTTAGGAGTCTTGTGTACTAGACAGACGATGCGTTTAGAGACCTTGTGTACTAGTCAGACGATGCGTTTAGGGACCTTGTGTACTAGTCAGACGATGCGTTTAGGGGTCTTGTGTAGCAGTCAGACGATGCGTTTAGGGACCTTGTGTACTAGACAGACGATGCGTTTAGGGGTCTTGTGTAGCAGTCAGACGATGCGTTTAGGGACCTTATGTACTAGACAGACGATGCGTTTAGGGGTCTTGTGTAGCAGTCAGACGATGCGTTTAGGGACCTTGTGTACTAGACAGACGATGCGTTTAGGGGTCTTGTGTAGCAGTCAGACGATGCGTTTAGGGGTCTTGTGTACTAGACTGACGATGCGTTTAGGGGTCTTGTGTACTAGACAGACGATGCGTTTAGAGACCTTATGTAGCAGTCAGACGATGCGTTTAGGGGTCTCGTGCAGCAGACAGACGATGCATTTAGGGACCTTGTGTACTAGACAGACGATGCGTTTAGGAGTCTTGTGCAGCAGACAGACAATGCGTTTAGGGACCTTGTGTACTAGACAGACGATGCGTTTAGGGACCTTGTGTACTAGACAGACGATGCGTTTAGGGGTCTTGTGCAGCAGTCAGACGATGCGTTTAGGGGTCTTGTGCAGCAGACAGACGATGCGTTTAGGGACCTTGTGTACTAGACAGACGATGCGTTTAGGGGTCTTGTGCAGCAGTCAGACGATGCGTTTAGGGGTCTTGTGCAGCAGTCAGACGATGCGTTTAGGGGTCTTGTGCAGCAGTCAGATGATGCGTTTAGGGGTCTTGTGCAGCAGTCAGACGATGCTTTTAGGGGTCTTGTTTAGCAGACAGATGATGCGTTTAGGGGTCTTGTGTGCTAGACAGATGATGCGTTTAGGGGTCTTGTGTGCTAGATAGATGATGCGTTTAGGGGTCTTGTGTGCTAGACAGATGATGCGTTTAGGGGTCTTGTGTGCTAGACAGATGATGCGTTTAGGGGTCTTGTGTGCTAGACAGACGATGCGTTTAGGGGTCTTGTTTAGCAGACAGATGATGCTTTTAGGGGTCTCGTGTACTAGATAGATGATGCGTTTAGGGGTCTTGTGTGCTAGACAGATGATGCGTTTAGGGGTCTTGTGTGCTAGACAGATGATGCGTTTAGGGGTCTTGTGTGCTAGACAGATGATGCGTTTAGGGGTCTTGTGTACTAGACAGACGATGCGTTTAGGGGTCTTGTGTGCTAGACAGACGATGCGTTTAGGGGTCTTGTTTAGCAGACAGATGATGCTTTTAGGGGTCTCGTGTACTAGATAGATGATGCGTTTAGGGGTCTTGTGTGCTAGACAGATGATGCGTTTAGGGGTCTTGTGTGCTAGACAGATGATGCGTTTAGGGGTCTCGTGTACTAGATAGATGATGCGTTTAGGGGTCTTGTGTGCTAGATAGATGATGCGTTTAGGGGTCTTGTGTGCTAGACAGATGATGCGTTTAGGGGTCTTGTGTGCTAGACAGACGATGCGTTTAGGGGTCTTGTTTAGCAGACAGATGATGCTTTTAGGGGTCTCGTGTACTAGATAGATGATGCGTTTAGGGGTCTTGTGTGCTAGACAGATGATGCGTTTAGGGGTCTTGTGTGCTAGACAGATGATGCGTTTAGGGGTCTTGTGTACTAGACAGACGATGCGTTTAGAGACCTTGTGTACTAGTCAGACGATGCGTTTAGGGACCTTGTGTACTAGATTGACGATGCGTTTAGGGGTCTTGTGTAGCAGTCAGACGATGCGTTTAGGGGTCTTGTGCAGCAGTCAGACGATGCGTTTAGGGGTCTTGTGCAGCAGACAGATGATGCGTTTAGGGACCTTGTGTACTAGTCAGACGATGCGTTTAGGGGTTTTGTGTAGCAGTCAGACGATGCGTTTAGAGACCTTGTGTACTAGTCAGTTAATGCGTTTAGGGACCTTGTGTACTAGTCAGACGATGCGTTTCGGGACCTTGTGTACTAGACAGATGATGCGTTTAGGGGTCTTGTGTACTAGACAGACGATGCGTTTAGGGGTCTTGTGTAGCAGTCAGACGATGCGTTTAGGGACCTTGTGTACTAGACAGACGATGCGTTTAGGGGTCTTGTGTACTAGACAGACGATGCGTTTAGGGGTCTTGTGTACTAGACTGACGATGCGTTTAAGGGTCTTGTGTAGCAGTCAGACGATGCGTTTAGGGACCTTGTGTACTAGACAGACGATGCGTTTAGGAGTCTTGTGCAGCAGTCAGACGATGCGTTTAGGAGTCTTGTGTACTAGACTGACGATGCGTTTAGGGGTCTTGTGTAGCAGTCAGACGATGCGTTTAGGGACCTTGTGTACTAGACTCACGATGCGTTTAGGGGTCTTGTGTACTAGACAGACAATGCGTTTAGGGGTCTTGTGCAGCAGACAGACGATGCGTTTAGGGGTCTTGTGTACTAGACAGACGATGCGTTTAGGAGTCTTGTGTAGCAGTCAGACGATGCGTTTAGGGACCTTGTGTACTAGACAGATGATGCGTTTAGGGGTCTTGTGTACTAGACAGATGATGCGTTTAGGGGTCTTGTGTACTAGACAGATGATGCGTTTAGGGGTCTTGTGCAGCAGACAGACGATGCGTTTAGGGGTCTTGTGTACTAGACAGACGATGCGTTTAGGGGTCTTGTGCAGCAGACAGATGATGCGTTTAGGGGTCTTGTGACTGTAATTCCTCCCATTGTTGCCCCTTCAGCAGCAGACAGACTGTGGTGGGTGGTCCTCTCCTCTGTAAACTCCTCTCCAGCCTTTTTGTTCACACTGAGACACACAACATGTTTTTACTGCGCTGCCTTACTTTACAAGCTGTTAAACACCCTGTTAACTTGATCCCCTACGCGCTGCCGTCAGGACGGCGGAAGCTGCCTTAAAAAGGTAGGTTTGTTTTAACGATGATAAACCTGTGCTGTCACTTCATCCTTACTGGTGTGGGCGTGTAGTTTCACTTTCAATAACCAGCGTATGTGTTGGCTTGTGACATCCTTCATGTGTTCGTCCCATCTGTGATGTGTGCTTTTTGTTGTGCTTTGACAATAAAACTCTGATCAAATGAACATGAATGACTTTAATGAGCAGGTAAACGTCATACACTCAGAACCTAGATACAATTTCCCCCCAAAAAAGAATTGTATTACTGTAAATACTTTGTGGGTTTAATTGCAATAAACTTGGATGAATACACTGCGATTAATGGGAATAAGTAAAAACAATAGTGAAAAAATACTCAATTAGGATCACTTACAGATATTACAATTAATATCAAGGACTTTAAAACATTAAAAGTAATTAAATATATATATATATTTTAGGGGCAGTTTTTCATTTAATTGAAAACAATACATCTGTTATGCAAATATGTAGTAAATATAGACTCCATGGCTCCATTTCCCACCTTGTTTATTCATATTTTAGGCATTTAATTGAAATACTTCGGCAGTGCTCAAGTGATCAAGGTTTTTTCATCACCATTTGGAGAATAATTGAGAAATAACATGAAAGGAATTAATTCACAAGGATAGTAAAGAAAGTAGAGGCTGATATGGAAGAGGTGGAAGTGAGATATTTTGACATTAATGTGTTTTGCCTTTCTGCCAAGCTCTCTGATATCACACCGTTCCTCTTGCTGTTGTATAAACGGTGATCCTGCATGTTTTTTGTTTGACCCTTTGACCTCTTTTATTTCCACTCCAGGACTTTGCCTTGCTGCCGGAGAAAGACAAGACGCTCCTGGTGGAGGGAGGGGTGACGCTCAGCGGGGGTCAGAGGGCTCGCCTCGGCCTGGCCAGGTACTTCCTGTCACACTTGATATTCTATCTTATTCACCCCCTATTTTACATTACATCACGTTTCATGATACCAAACCATGAGGATATGAGTTCAGAACAGCAGGAACCCTGCTAGTTCAAAAAGTGGCACAGAGATGATGTATTAGGATAATCTTCACATATCGTTGCTAATGTTGGGCTATAAAGGAACTACAGCACGGTCACATGACTTTACGTCACCACCGCTAAGCTAAAGGTGGCTAATGTTGGGCTATAAAGGAACTACAGCACGGTCACATGACTTCACGTCACCACCGCTAAGCTAAAGGCGGCTAATGTTGGGCTATAAAGGAACTACAGCATGGTCACATGACTTCACGTCACCACCGCTAAGCTAAGGGAGGCTAATGTTGGGCTATAAAGGAACTACAGCACGGTCACATGACTTCACGTCACCACCGCTAAGCTAAGGGAGGCTAATGTTGGGCTATAAAGGAACTACAGTACGGTCACATGACTTCACGTCACCACCGCTAAGCTAAGGGAGGCTAATGTTGGGCTATCAAGGAACTACAGTACGGTCACATGACTTCACGTCACCACCGCTAAGCTAAAGGTGGCTAATGTTGGGCTATAAAGGAACTACAGCACGGTCACATGACTTCACGTCACCACCGCTAAGCTAAAGGCGGCTAATGTTGAGCTATAAAGGAACTACAGCACGGTCACATGACTTCACGTCACCACCGCTAAGCTAAAGGTGGCTAATGTCGGGCTATAAAGGAACTACAGTACGGTCACATGACTTCACGTCACCACCAATAAGCTAAAGGCAGCTAATGTTGGTCGTGTTGATGTTTAGTCGTCTCTTTTAGAAACTTTTTTTTGTTTTTAAATTCACCAGTGGGGTATTTACTGACGTATTGTATGTCGTAGAACAAAACATGAACATCTCATCAGCTTTAAGACATTATTTTAAGGCAGCTTACCAAAAACAAAACATTGACATTTAGAAAAAATGCTGGGTCATTTCCGGGTTTAAGGACCAAACCTTTTGAAATACTACATCATGTCTTTCAATCACTATTATTTCTGTATCCATTAGCACAGACATCATCCGCTAATTATTCATAATGACATCCATTTCTTTCCCCAACCGTTAATGTTTTGTTGGTTTGCAATCAATAAAAATAGATCATGATCAGGGATTTTTATTTAGTCATACCCCTACTGTAATTGGTGAAAAGACAAATATAGCAAGCAGTGAGATCTTTCTGTGGCTTGTTTTTAAAGAGAGCTCCTCATGGACTTAAAAAACGTAATTTGTTCCTTTTGAAAAACCAACACACGTTCACCTCAGAAACTTCTATCACCGTCAGAGCTCTGCATAAACATTATAGGTACGCAATAAATACATTAAAACTATCAATTTCAAACGCAATAAACATATCATTTATATCATTACTGGCACTTCCAAGGTAAGAGGGTCCATTCCTTGTAAGCCAATAAAAACGTCTGCTCGATAACATTTATAAGCGTGGAGGATTTAATGTCCTTGGCAATGTTTCAGGTTACAGTTTTTGTTCCCATCGGTGTAAAGAATGGAGCCTCTGTTGTAAATAATCAGAATCTGCTGGAGCTGATAAGCATCATCTGTCAATCTTATCTGTGTGTGTCTGTCTGCACTAAGTGTTGTGGCTTATGGTTTCAGGTTTCAATGACGAGTGCTTCCTAAGCCTTTTATTACTCCATTAAATCAGACACTCTCATATCCCCATGCATTATTTATTGGTTAAGTGTCTTTCATGCATCAGTTGCAACTTCCTCATTTACACCAATCTGACATAGAGTTTTCCCAGTGGTGGATAGAGCCCTCTGATACATTTCTTAAAGTGTCTCTATTATGCGTTTTGGGGGTTTTCTCTGTCCTGTAGTGTGTTATATAGGTTTTAGTGTATGTAAATCTGTCCCCCTCCGCGTCAAACGCCTCCATTAGACTCCTTTGTTTACTTATGTTACATAGTGACATCAACAATCGCGCTTCTATCAGCTAGCGCTCCAACACATTGTACGTGATAGGCTAAGGGGCGGGACATCTCTAAGTGGTTGACCAATCACAACAGAGCCGGCCAGCTAACCAATCAGAGCAGACTGGGCTCTGGTTTCAGACAGAGGGTGAAAGGAGGTGCTGCAGCACAGGCAGTATGAGAACAATAAAGAGCTTTTTGAACATTAAAGAATCGAGACATGTCCCAGTAGAGACACTACATACTGATATACACCTGAACATCAGCAGGAGAGGACTCTTTAAAGTAGAGACACTACATGCTGATATACACCTGAACATCAGCAGGAGAGGACTCTTTAAAGTAGAGACACTACATAGTGATATTCACCTGGACATCAGCAGGAGAGGACTCTTTAAAGTAGAGACACTACATACTGATATACACCTGCACATCAGCAGGAGAGGACTCTTTAAAGTAGAGACACTACATACTGATATACACCTGAACATCAGCAGGAGAGGACTCTTTAAAGTAGAGACACTACATACTGATATACACCTGAACATCAGCAGCAGAGGACTCTTTAAAGTAGAGACACTACATACTGATATACACCTGAACATCAGCAGGAGAGGACTCTTTAAAGTAGAGACACTACATACTGATATCCACCTGAACATCAGCAGGAGAGGACTCTTTAAAGTAGAGACACTACATACTGATATACACCTGAACATCAGCAGGAGAGGACTCTTTAAAGTAGAGACACTACATACTGATATACACCTGAACATCAGCAGGAGAGGACTCTTTAAAGTAGAGACACTACATACTGATATACACCTGAACATCAGAGGAGAGGACTCTTTAAAGTAGAGACACTACATACTGATATACACCTGCACATCAGCAGGAGAGGACTCTTTAAAGTAGAGACACTACATACTGATATACACCTGAACATCTGCAGGAGAGGACTCTTTAAAGTAGAGACACTACATACTGATATACACCTGAACATCAGCAGGAGAGGACTCTTTAAAGTAGAGACACTACATGCTGATATACACCTGAACATCAGCAGGAGAGGACTCTTTAAAGTAGAGACACTACATACTGATATACACCTGAACATCAGCAGGAGAGGACTCTTTAAAGTAGAGACACTACATACTGATATACACCTGAACATCAGCAGGAGAGGACTCTTTAAAGTAGAGACACTACATACTGATATACACCTGAACATCAGCAGGAGAGGACTCTTTAAAGTAGAGACACTACATACTGATATACACCTGAACATCAGCAGGAGAGGACTCTTTAAAGTAGAGACACTACATACTGATATACACCTGCACATCAGCAGGAGAGGACTCTTTAAAGTAGAGACACTACATACTGATATACACCTGAACATCAGCAGGAGAGGACTCTTTAAAGTAGAGACACTACATACTGATATACACCAGAACATCAGCAGGAGAGGACTCTTTAAAGTAGAGACACTAGATACTGATATACACCTGAACATCAGCAGGAGAGGACTCTTTAAAGTAGAGACACTACATACTGATATACACCTGAACATCAGCAGGAGAGGACTCTTTAAAGTAGAGACACTACATACTGATATACACCTGAACATCAGCAGGAGAGGACTCTTTAAAGTAGAGACACTACATACTGATATACACCAGAACATCAGCAGGAGAGGACTCTTTAAAGTAGAGACACTACATACTGATACACACCTGAACATCAGCAGGAGAGGACTCTTTAAAGTAGAGACTCTACATACTGATATACACCTGAACATCAGCAGGAGAGGACTCTTTAAAGTAGAGACACTACATACTGATATACACCTGAACATCAGAGGAGAGGACTCTTTAAAGTAGAGACACTACATACTGATGTAATGTATATTTATTTAGTCACAACTAGGTTTTCTTCTCTTTCTACGTCTCTTACGTTCAGTTTTCTGGATATTCTTTGTTTTCATGTTCATAGCTTGTTGCTTAGTACCGTACTGAACATGTTATTCTTGTATTTTATACCTTTCTTATTCTATATTTAGCTTGTTTCATGTTGTTTGTAGGTGTATTTGTATGTGTTTCTATTGCAACTTATCTTGTGAAGCACTTTGAATTGCCTTGTGTTGAAATGTGCTCTCCAAACACACTTCCCTCGCCTCACTACGGACTCACCTGTGTGTGTTTTGGTTCCTCAGGGCGGTGTATAAGGATGCAGACCTCTACCTGCTGGACGCACCCTTCACACACCTGGACCTGGTGACAGAGAAAGAGATCTTTGAGAAGTGAGTACGATCCCAACAGAGAGGCTTTCATGTGGAGTAGCTTCAAGGTCAAGGTTATCTGTTGTTGTCTCAGACACACTGAAACCCTCTCAGGAAACGGGAGGCGAGCAGAAAGGGAATTATGCTTTGATGATGTGTGGACTTTGGCATCCTTCAGAGGAGGGAAGCATGCAGAGATCATTGCTGGATGAACCCTGAACTAATTGGGTTAATAAAATAGCTTCCATGGAGAGAATGAATACCAGTAGATAAGCTGAGGTGTGCTACTTTCCAAAAGCTAGTATTACATATTCAATATTAAAGATTTAAAGGTGTTTTGATCAATGCAATAACACAGTGATGCAGAAATAAGTAATCTATGAACCTTAAAGATGGAATAAAATAAAACTGCTGTGTCATGTTTTGATATATTAACATGTGAACTTCACTTTAGAAAAACAAATAAAAAGTTGATATTAAAGGTTGTGGTCAATAAGTCTGTAGAAAATATTAAGGGACACAGTTTTGCAAACATGTAATCATTTTTAAAAAGGGGCATGGTGCCTACACAAACTTCACTTTTACACTTTGTGCTTCAAAAACTAAAACCATACAACAAATAAATAATAAAAACAATACCTAACACTCCCAGTTCCTCAGAGCAATACAATTAGTAATAAAAAGCCTTAATAATCAAGAAAAATTACAATTTAAGTAATGCAAGAACGATACAGGATGTTCAGATTAGAAATACATTCTGTATACTGTACATATATTAAAATACTAAATAAATAAAAAAGTAATCCTGAGAATTAAATAAACAAAGGACGGAAACAACAAGAATAAATACAATTTGATTAAAAGCCAATTAAAGTGGCTGTTCTTTAAAACATTTGACACCTTAATCTTTCTGTTCCTTTCTTTTTTATAAAGGAAAATACGTTATTTTGGGATTCCCGCTATCTTACTATATTTGTATTATATATTTGTATTACAGTGTTCTTAATATAGTACGCTATCCGTGTTAGATTTTTATGTATGCACCACGACACCAAGTGAAATTCCTCGTACGCATGAGCCAACCTGGTAATAAACCCGTTTCTGATTCTGATTCTGAAAAGAAGACAATTTTACTAAAACCTTTTTTTTCTGTCTCCCCTCCACAGATTAGTTTGCACTCGTATGGCCTCCAAGACGCGCATCGTGGTCACCAGCAAGTTGGAGCATTTAAAGCGAGCGGACCGGATCCTCCTGCTGCACAACGGAGACTGCTTCTTCTACGGGACGTTCTCCGAGCTGCAGGCCAAGCGTCCCGACTTCAGCAACCTGCTCCTCGGCATGGAGGCGTACGACAACTGCAACGCCGAGCGACGCAGCTCCATCCTCACGGAAACCCTCCGAAGGGTCTCCGTCGACGAAACCGCCGGCTTCAGAGGACCAGAAACTCTCCGGCAGTCTTTCCGCCAGCAGCAGCCGCCTGTCATTAACGGATCCCAAGGAGGTGACGGGTACCCGGAGAAACGCAAACAATCCCTCATCCTGAATCCTCTGGCCGCCGCTCGCAAGTTCTCCTTCATCGGGAACTCCCAACCAGAGATGGCAAAAGTACACACAGCCTTTACTCAAGTAGAAGTACAGATACTCGTGTTTAAAAATACTCTGGTGAAAGTAGAAGTACTGACTAAACTTCTTTACTCAAGTCAAAGTAAAGAGGCTTTGAAATGTACTTCAGTAAAAAGTACCCATAACTAGCAGCCGTTTTAAAGAGTACCTGACCTCCCTTTATATGAATAGAACAATAATGTCATTGTTAGCTAATGAATGTTTCCATGGTGACCAACGGCAACATGACAACGTTTCCATTGGTCCCTCTTCTTTAGAGAAGAGCAGGAAATGATGGATACACGGATCGTGTTCAAATCAATAGGCACGCAATGACTCTAAATAATAATGATCACGCCACCAAACACACATTCAAACTAAAGGAACCAGCCTGTTTGGAAAATGAGAGAAGTAGAAAGTACAGGTATTTGGGTTCAACATGTAAGAAGTAGAAAGTACAGGTATTTGTGTTCAACATGTGAGAAGTAGAAAGTACAGGTATTTGAGTTCAACATGTAAGAAGTAGAAAGTACAGGTATTTGTGTTCAACATGTAAGAAGTAGAAAGTACAGGTATTTGTGTTCAACATGTGAGAAGTAGAAAGTACAGGTATTTGAGTTCAACATGTAAGAAGTAGAAAGTACAGGTATTTGTGTTCAACATGTGAGAAGTAGAAAGTACAGGTATTTGTGTTCAACATGTGAGAAGTAGAAAGTACAGGTATTTGTGTTCAACATGTAAGAAGTAGAAAGTACAGGTATTTGAGTTCAACATGTAAGAAGTAGAAAGTACAGGTATTTGTGTTCAACATGTAAGAAGTAGAAAGTACAGGTATTTGGGTTCAACATGTAAGAAGTAGAAAGTACAGGTATTTGGGTTCAACATGTAAGAAGTAGAAAGTACAGGTATTTTAGTTCAACATGTAAGAAGTAGAAAGTACAGGTATTTGTGTTCAAAATGTAAGAAGTAGAAAGTACAGGTATTTGAGTTCAACATGTAAGAAGTAGAAAGTACAGGTATTTGGGTTCAACATGTAAGAAGTAGAAAGTACAGGTATTTGGGTTCAACATGTAAGAAGTAGAAAGTACAGGTATTTGAGTTCAACATGTAAGAAGTAGAAAGTAAAGGTATTTGTGTTCAACATGTAAGAAGTAGAAAGTACAGGTATTTGAGTTCAACATGTAAGAAGTAGAAAGTACAGGTATTTGTGTTCAACATGTAAGAAGTCAAAGTAAAAAGTTGTGGACTAAAGTACTGATACCAGAACAATGAACTGAAGTACAGTAACACAGTATTTGTACTCAACTACTTCCTACCTCTGCTCCCAACAGAATGCCAGCACCACCATAGAGGACGGTGTGAGGGAGCTCTCAGAGAGGAAGTTCTCCGTGGTTCCCGAGGACGACCAGGTGGAGGAGGTTCTCCCCAGAGGGAGCATGTACCACAACGGGCTGCAGCACCTCCACGGGCAGCGCAGGCAGTCGGTCCTGGCCTTCATCACCAACTCTCAGGCCCACGAGAGGCGCGAGCACATGCAGTCGTCCTTCAAGAAGAAGCCGTCCATCACACCGCAGTGCGACGTGGCGCCAGAGCGCGACATCTACGCCCGCCGCCTCTCCAAAGACAGCGTTTACGACATCAGTGACGACGTGGACGAAGAGGACATGGAGGTAGAGATTTGTTACACTATTCATTTTGATCCGAAGCGAGTTAGAAGAAGTGCAATTAACCATGAAGAACTTTTGAAAGAACATCCATAACATTCATCTGTTTGCATCTCATCAATATTCCAATTACTTGTATATAAACTATTCTGCACTGTTTCTATTATATTCAATTGTATTTTATTTACCTGTACTATTTTATTTGTGTTATTGTGTTGCACTGTTGGAGGGGCCTGTGACCTAAGATTTTCATTGATGTAACCAGGGGTGCACATAACAGGTACGCATGCGCGGCAAAAATCTGAAATGCGTACCGTCACTTGTGTCACTAAGCGCCTTTGCGTTCCGACGTACTTGTGAAGCTTTTCCAGAGTAGGTCTCCGTGGTCTCCACAGACGGGGCGGGGCTGCTGTTAACGTCGGTCTGTACGGAATTGTGCCAAAACTACTGTGTGTGTGTGTGTGTGTGTGTGTGTGTGTGTGTGTGTGTGTGTGTGTGTGTGTGTGTGTGTGTGTGTGTGTGTGTGTGTGTGTGTGTGTGTGTGTGTGTGTGTGTGTGTGTGTGTGTGTGTGTGTGTGTGTGTGTGTGTGTGTGTGTGTGTGTGTGTGTGTGTGTGTGTGTGTGTGTGTGTGTGTGTGTGTGTGTGTGTGTGTGTGTGTGTGTGTGTGTGTGTGTGTGTGTGTGTGTGTGTGTGTGTGTGTGTGTGTGTGTGTGTGTGTGTGTGTGTGTGTGTGTGTGTGTCCGGATGGTTACTAATTCCTTTTCTTTATGGCGGTCACCATGGGTGTTAGAAAGCTGACTAAATCATCCAAAACTCAATGGCAGTTGTGATCAGCAATTGTATATGTTCAAATGTCTACTGTGAAGGATATCATAAAGCCTTAATGCAATCAAATTTAAAACAAAAAAAAGTTATGTTTGATGAAAGTAGTAAATCGGTCAAATTCGACCTGAAGACAACAGGAGGGTTAAAGCACAAGGCATTACAGCAGATTCAAACCTTTATGGTTTTTGTTCTATATCTACAGCACGGTTGTTGTCAATCCAATCCAATCCACTTTATTTATATAGCACATGTTAAAAACAGAGGGTTCACCGAAGTGCTTCACAGCCACATAACATTATAACAAAATATAATATTACAATAATAGATAAAAGCCACATAAGGGCTATGGACAGACAAACCAAAGCATACAAATCGATGATCTCAAACTGACTCGAAAGCGAGGGAAAAGAGGTGGGTCTTCAGGCGGGACTTAAAAGTTTGAAGGGTGGGCGACAATTTGACATGGGGGGGGGGGGGCAGGTCGTTCCAGAGTCTGGGGGCTACCACTGAGAAGGCTCGGTCTCCCCTGGTCTTTCTCTTTGTGTTAGGGAGTACCAGCAGCAGCTGATCAGCCGCTCAATGAAAGTCCCAGGCTCTTTTTAAAGTGTAATTTACTACTACTTTATTGCTTTAATTTATTTAATTTACAATAATTAAATACATAAAACAGTTCAAGAAAATAGTGCAAATGGCCCAATGGGGTAAGTAGCATGAGTGGGCAGATTTTGATCCTTGTGTGTTTTTCATATATAATGTGAATATCGATCCCTCTCGCCGTAGCAGTCAAAATAATCACAATGAGTCTATACTGTATTTACCAAGTCGTGAACCCTAAGGCACACACTATCAGTACGAGAAGACACATTTCAATGTTTGGGTTTCCACAACAAAGCTGTCTATTTGCTTAACCCCGTCTTTATCTTGTGAAACCCCAAAAAACGGTCTTGATTTTGTGGCAGAAAAACCCCTTCGTCTGGTTCCCTAGGTAACTGATTGTATCTGTACGGTAAATGAGTATTTGTGTTTCCTCGCAGCAATGCTTCGCAGATGAGCGTGATAACATCTTTGAAACTACCTCATGGAGCACCTACCTGCGCTACATCACCACCAACAGGAGCTTAGTCTACGTCCTGTTCTTCATCATCTTCGTCTTCATCATTGAGGTAGAATACACACTTTGATCTCATTTATTTTTGTAATTATGTTAACTCGCAATAAATATCTCTTCTTTTCATTTCATTACAGGTTGCTGGTTCAGTCATTGGCATTTTCCTCATTACTGAGTAAGTGTCATGTTTCAACTGTCGTGACAGAAGTACGTTTTAATTTACATTTTGAAGATGTTTGAGAGACATTTTTATAACAAAAATTATATTTCTATATAATTGCTATTGCAGAACATTAAAAAAAAATATTTTCAAAGCTCCCGTTCTATATCACAAATATCAAATGTCTGGTCGGGGACTTGAACCGGCATCCCTACGGCTCCCAGTCCAAGCCCCTACAGTCACTTGGGGGTGTTGGACTGGGAGCCGTAGGGTTGCCGGTTCAAGTCCCCGACCAGACATTTGATATTTGTGTTCTAGAGCGGCAACTTTTATATGGAGTGTGGACTGCTACTTGGAGAGGTCCCAGTTCACCTCCTGTCCTGCCGTGGTGCCCTTGAGCAAGGCACCAGACACCCCCCATTCCCATTGCTCCCCGGGCGCTGTACAATATCTGCCCACTGCTCCTAGTACTAGACTCCTGGCACTAGGATGGGTTAAAAGCAGAGAACACATTTCACTGTGTGTGTGCTCTGCATGTGAGACCATTAAAGAGGGCTTCCTCCCTCCTAATTCTTCTTCTCCAGAGGCTGCATGTGTACTAAACGCTTAAACCTTTGACATATATTAAAATACTTATCTTGTTAGTCTTGGCATATTGTGAAAGCACTGTGAGCTGCATCCTCTGTATGAGAAGTGCTGCTTTTTCAGGCTAAAATATTTGTAATGTTATTAATTGTTTCCTATTTCCTTATTATTTTACTGAGTGTCTATTTTTTAAACTTTTTTATTATATTACTGAACTTTTTTCTCTTGCTTTTTTACCATTATTAATATTTATAATCCTTGTGCTCCACAGTGAGATCTGGAGGGACAGCGCTAACCCTTCGTCTCCGAACTACATCGACGAGCAGCCGCAGAACGCCTCGTCGCCGGCCACCCAGCTGGCTGTTATCGTCACGCCGACCAGCGCGTATTACATCATCTACATCTACGTGGCGACGTCGGAGAGCGTGCTGGCGTTGGGTTTCTTCAGAGGACTTCCTTTGGTGCACACGTTACTCACCGTGTCCAAAAGACTCCACGAGCAGATGCTGAGCGCCGTGCTGCGCGCACCCATGGGCGTGCTCAACACCATGAAGACAGGTCAGGGCTTTTGGTAATAATAGTACAAATGTAGTAAAAACATATGAATTTGGGGATTTTTTTTTTTTTTTTTTTTAAGGTTATATTTATTAATTTGTTCACAAAAAACAACAGCAACGGCAGAAAAAACGAATTTTATTTATTAGTTTTTTTGTTGCTTTTTGTAGGGCTTTCTGTTTGTTCTGAACAGTGTGTATTCACCTGTTTGTGTAACCCACATATATTTGGCTTTATAAAATACCATACCAATGTTGTCTATATTTACTCTATAGATGTTCACACTTTTCTCGATGTGTTTTGTCCTTGTGCAGGCCGGATCATGAACAGATTCACGAAGGACATGGCCACCATCGACGACATGCTGCCTCTGGTGCTGTTTGACCTCATTCAGGTATTTAAACAATGTAATGGATGACATAATCAGGGTGTCCGCGTGGTCTTAAAAAGTATTACAAGTTGATAAATCAATTTAGCGAAAATGAAGGCTATTAAACGGCATTTTTCCAAGGTATTACATTTTGTAGCTTGTTTTCAATAAGTATATAAATGGTTCAAAGAGGTTGTATTCTACAGTCTGCCTGAATGTAATCATTGCGTAGGTGTGTAGTGTGATTCTGTGTAGTTTATTTATGGCATCCCGTTGGATGTGACGTCATCTGAACAGGACATCGCACGCTCACTGCTTGATAGCATGCGAAGGCCCGTTTACGCCGGTTGTTAAACAACATCGTTATGGGGAAATGCAAGTCTGCGTCCAAATGGTTGGAAGATAAGGAGGAAGGACAATCAATACTGTATATAGTCAATGTGAGGTCAAGTGTGTCGCCAAGGTAACCGGTTAGAACTCAAAGTGGAGATGAGGTCTTAAAATGTATGGAAAGGGTCCAAAGATCCAAAAATACTTACAGTTCCAAAAATACTTAAATTTCCAAATATACTTAAAGATCCAAAAATACTTAAAGTTCAAAAAATTCCGCAAATGGTTGGAAGATAAGAAGGAAGGACAATCAATACTGTATATAGTCAATGTGAGGTAAAGTGTGTCGCCAGTGGAACCGGTTAAAACTCAAAGTAGCGATGAGGTCTTCAAATGTATGGAAAGGGTCTTAAAAAAGGTCTTAAAAGGGATTACATTTGACTTCAGGATTCCTGCATATACCCTGATTAAGTGCAACATGGTATTTAACCTAAGTTGGGATCAGTCTATCTTTACACGTCCTAAGTTCAAAAAAGGTTTTAGAGAAATAAAACGTAGAAGGCTCAATCAACTGTAAACAAGCTCTAAATGACATGCTCACAGCCAACTCAAAAACTCCAAAATGTATACAGAAAAAGTAAGTACTGGAATGCTGATAGGAATTCCTGGAATAATATCAGAAGCCATTGGGTGTCCGGGTGGCTTCAGGCGGATCATTTCATTGATTAAACACAAGTAGGTATTTCTTTTGATTAGGACTGACTTGTTGTTTCAGCTCACATTGATCGTAACGGGGGCCATCTTCACCGTGTCCATCATACGGCCGTACATCTTCATCGCTGCCATCCCATTGGCCGTCATCTTCGCCATGCTCAGAAAATACTTCTTACGAACCGGACAGCAACTCAAGCTGCTGGAGGCTGAAGGTGAGAGAGAGAGAGAGGGTGGGGGGGGGGGGTTGAAGTTAATTTACCACCAGAAAGGACTACAAAAATGTCTGACCTTGTCATATAAATATTTAAATCCCATGTAAATATTGCTAAAAATACTGCTTTTTTTCGTAAATGTCGAATGTGATCATGGGAATTGTCCCCTGTTACCTTAAAAAAATATTTTACAAATGCATTAACATGTAACAAAAACACTACAAGGGTTTAAAAAGTATTGGTACTAGTTACAAGTAGTGCTACAGAACATATTTCCTCCATAAATACCACAATTACAATGCTTTCCTGTGATGCTATTTCAAATCCAAACCAAATAACCCCTGAAGATAAATAAGGTGTTATATAGCTTCCTCTTTTGACATCGTGATGAGAAAGAGAGAGTTGATCAAAGTGAAATAAGAAATTGGTGATGAAATGGCGTTCAGGAAAAGTGAAAACACGATGGGAAAACAGAGGAAAAGTTATGAGTCATCATGACTGAGGCATGGCTGGAGCAAAGGGGTCAAAGGTCACACTGTGGAGAACAAAAACACGACACAGGAAGTGATGCCTATATTAAAAACAAAGAGCTGTGTCCTCCCTTGTGAAGCACTCAGGCATTTTTTAAAATATTTTACACATTAGACAATTGTTTTTGCTTGTTTAAATTCCTCGTGACGTCATGGGAGGACTTCTTACATTATTTTAAAGTTCATAAATCCACATCTAGAGGACGGGAAGAGGTCACCGCACTGCTGTGTTTGTGTTTTTTGGACTTCCTTGCTCCTCTCACTTCAATATGCTTTTCGTGAATAGCGGCGAGGCGTTTCCCGGAGCGCTGAGAGCACGTTGGGGTCGGAGAGAGATGATCCGTGCTGGGATTTCCTCCGACCCCATCCTGCTGCTGCATGTCGGACAAAACGCAGTGGAAACGATGTGCAGGAAATACGAATGAAATAATGTAGAATACAATAGAACATAATCCTTTATTGTCATTATGCAGGTACAATGAGATGAGTAGAGCTACTCCTTTTTTAAGGTGCCATCAAAAAAACAAACAAGAGACGTACGACATTCAGGAGGAGACAACATGCAAACAACAAGCGTTCATACTTCAATATGCAGATAAATGTAGATGTATCATTAACCTGCTAAGCCCGAGCCTGTTTTCCAGGTCTCAGGCTCGAAAATGACATTCCCAGAACAAAGGACCATATTTTCCCTTCGAAAAGGGTTAAATTAATCATCTTTGTTCTCAAAGTAATGATAAACCTGTGGGTTGGATGTAGAACAGTCAGAATCAATATAGATGTTTTTTATTTTAAAGACAATTCAGATTGAACATAGTAAAAAACTACACAACAACACATTTTCAATCGCTCCTTCATAACGATGTTGCAATTTTAATTGGTGACCCTAATGGGAATATGTTATTTGTTTCCTTACTTGGATTGCCCTCTATTCTTCTTAGAGTACACTTAGGGTGTTTCTCAATGTCGAGGACGCTTCCTTGGTAGCACATGTCTTCCGAGTCACTTCCTTCAGAAGATAGGCAAGAATCCTTCCTGGCATTCGGAAAACAGGCTAGCAAGTGTTACTTACATTTTCCGCCACAGATTTTGGGAAATTGGTCCGTGTGCAAAGCATTGTGGGGATTTTAGGACCTCGGAGGATACACATGTGCAGCCTCGAAATTTCTCGCTGCGAAGGACGCCGGGCTCGGTAGAATTCCAAGGAGCCTGGACATTGGAACAGTCCTTCGGCGGCACTCGATGACGTAGCATCCTTGAAATAGTGGCTTTGGAGCATGCTTCCTTGACATTGAGAAACACCTTTATAAACAATACAAATAAAACAATGTTAAAGAAGAAAAGACAAATCAAACGAAACACAAGGTGATATTTGTATGTGATATTTATTCTACATAGGTTGTGCTATTTACAGTACTTTTGTGGTCAATGGTTAAAGGGCTAGTTATCGTACAGATCTTATGAGCTACTCAGAAGATTAACATTTTGTTTTTGGGGCCAGTGAGTGATAAGAGAAGCGGTTTGATTGGCTAGAGCTTGTACTGGCATATGATTTGATTGGCTGACGCTTCCGTCGAAGCTTCAAAAGTTGAACATTGCTCACCTTTTGAACGGAACCACAATGCAGTTCGGCAAAGCGTGACGTCACCCCATTCAAAGTGAATGGGCAGAAGCGTTGAAGCTTCAACGTACGCCGCCGTGTGGACGGGCCGTAAATCGCCAGAACACCGGCACCTCCTCATCACTCCACCGCTCCCATGTTTTTTTTGAGTTGCCATAAGTTATTCTCCCTCCGTTGGTGCGCGGGGCTAATGCTAATGCTAATAATGCTAATACCAGCAAATAAAATGGCGGCTTCACAAAACTTTTCTGAGTTTTATGTGGCGTGGTTTGCAATTCGCCCAGCCAATCAGACATTTGAACTTTTTTCTCCCCAGGATAGTCCCATCTCTAGCAGGGACTAAAAAGGGGGGAAAGGTTCTCATGAACTAAATTCTCTTTTTGGTGTGAGCGCAAAATCCCGGGAACTATCGGAATTAAAAGGGAAAAGTACTCCGGTGTGAAAGCGCCTAATGTTAAACAAAAAATAATGGTGGCCTACAATGGAAACACTCCTCTGTTTTCTCCCTTTGATTCCTCAAATCTCCAGGATTAATAAAGCAACATTTGTAATTTGTTGGATCTACTGCCCCTTTTTTCATCCAGCTCTGATTAGCTTGTGTGGACGGGCCATAAATCGCCAGAACACCGACACCTCCTCATCAATCCACCGCTCCGATGTTTTTTTTGTTTTGCCATAAGTTATTCTCCCTCCGTTGGTGCGCGGGGCTAATGCTAATGCTAATAATGCTAATACCAGCAAATAAAATGGCGGCTTGACAAAACTTTTCCGAGTTTTATGGGGCGTGGTTTGCAATTCGCCCAGCCAATCAGTAATTGGAACCTTTTTCTCCCCAGGATAGTCCCATCTCTAGCAGGGACTGAAAAGGGGGGAAAGGTTCTCATGAACTAAGTTCTCTTTTTGGTGTGAACGCAAAATCCCAGGAACTATCGGAACTAAACGGAAAAGTACTCCGGTGTGAAAGAGCCTAATGTTAAACAAAAAATAATGGTGGCCTACAATGGAAACATTTGTAATTTGTTGGATCTACTGCCCCTTTTTTCATCCAGCTCTAATTAGCTTTCAGTAGCAACAGAAGATTCCTGTTTCACTTTTACATCTCTCGTTGTGCTTAATCAGAGCCATATGTGCTCACTTGCCCTTTCTCTCTACACTTGATAAAAATAAAACATTGTAAAATATTCTCTCGATGACCCTAAACAATAAAGTCAAACTGAAGCATCCTTCGTGCTCCAGTCAATCCTCTCAGTAAATACAGAGCTGAATGCAGATCACGCTGAAAGCTCTTTGAGCAGGTTTTCTCTCACTGATCGTGCTGTGCTCTGACCGTTAAAGTAATATTGTATTCCCTCTCGCTCTCCTTCAGCTCGCAGCCCGATCTTCTCCCACCTCATCATCTCTCTGAAGGGGCTGTGGACGATCCGAGCGTTCGGGCGTCAGACGTACTTCGAGACGCTCTTCCACAAAGCGCTGAACACTCACACGGCCGCCTGGTTCCACTACCTCTCCACGCTGCGCTGGTTCCTCTTCCGCTGCGACATGATCTTCGTCCTCTTCTTCAGCGCCGCCGCCTTCATCGCCGTGGGAACCAACAGTGAGTGAAAGGAGGGGAAACGGATATAAGGGTTGCACGGTTACATTCAGCGTTTTTATGAGATAATCAGACTTTTCTCAGCATGACATTGGATTCAATAAGCTTACCTTTAAATAGTAACTTATATTTCTTGACTTGGTTTATCCGTAGGTATGTACTTTAGTCAAAATGTCTTTCTTTACAGGCAGTCTAAGTGACAAACAAGCAAAAACATATGCTTTATTTTATCCTTTAAATCCAAAAACAGGGTGTTTTTTATGGCTTTTTTTACATAAATGAAGTTATAAAATAGTAAATAAATATACATTAGTATATATATTCATGAATGAGTAGTATTTTGGGTGAATACTGACCCTATAAGGCAAGTAGAAAAACATGGATTTATTCTGCAAATTGACTAAAACTGACCTGTAAATCAGGGTAATGTCATTTTGGCGGTGAAGCCTTTTAAGGAATCAAGCAGCAGTTTGTAGGGGCCATGTGAAATTTCCAGTACGTTAGCGAGTCAGTAAACACCTTATTATTTCCTCTGAGTGTATCGAGTGGAGAAGAGTCTTATCTGTGTGTTACAGTGTGTGTAGCGTCAGATTTCAGGATCATAACACACAGGCTTTCAATGAAAACTGATCAAAAGAGTTGGAACGCCACCGGATAAAATGTCATGTAGGAAAGGAAGCATGTGTGTGTGTTCAATTAAATGAATAGGACACACACACACACACACACACACACACACACACACACACACACACACACACACACACACACACACACATGTGTTGTTGCGTCACAGCCTGTGTTTATGTAAGGAGCAGATTAAAGGGTAATTTCACAGCTCATTATTTCCAATGGAGCGAGTCGCAGAGCTTCTTACCTGACTGCTGCTGTGACATCAGAGAGCAGCTGTGATTGGACAATATTGTTGAGTGTGTGTGTGTATGTGTGTGTGTGTGTTTCTCAGAGGATAAACCAGGGGAGGTTGGCATCATCGTGGCCCTCGCTATGCTCATCCTGGGGACTTTCCAATGGGCCGTCATCACCAGCATCACTGTGGATGGACTGGTATGTGCTTAACACAAAGATTATTTAAAAACATTTGAAAACTGCTTTACATGAAAGGTGATCAACATTCTACTATTGACGTACTCATAGTGTAGTTTATAAATAATGTTGAATATGATGAAATACATTGAGATAGTATATGTCATATCATAAAAAGCAATATTAGTCAAAGTGTGTTTAAAAACGACAAAACAAAATGTACAGTATGCCATAAAACTAATTTAAAGACACACACACACACACACACACACACACACACACACACACACACACACACACACACACACACACACACACACACACACACACACACACACACACACACACACACACACACACAGGACACAGCTGTCATCGTTTACATCATAGGAAGACACTACTGTTCTTAAAATACCATGCATTCAATGGCCAGGCGAGAGTGTGTCAAGCGTTACACACACACACACACACACACACACACACACACACACACACACACACACACACACACAAACACACACACATACACACACACACACCTACAAAAACTCATAACAGTGAATCGCTACAAAAATCTAATTTTCAACCACAACGTTCTTATTCCTTAAACTGATCAACATAATAAAAGTGTTTAAAAGGGTTTATTAAGATATAAAGGCTCTAACAAAAGATCACTTCATCGCAAATATATTTTCTGCTCCAAACGGCAACAGCTGTGTTGTTATAGCAATGAGTTTCATTTGAATAGAATATGTACACATTGTTCAGGGTTATTCAAGAGGGACGATAGAGTGAAACCTGGGACATGAGATAAGAACAATTGCACTTTTACAAGAAAAATTAAGGAAATGTTTGGATATTCCAAAAAACAGCCACTTCAATATATTTGAGAATGTACATTAGTGCAAGACTTTTGTCTTCTTATTAAGTGTTGAATTTTAAGTGTTCCATTGAACTTTGATTTGCCTCTGTGTCTGAAAATATGCTATATAAATAAACGTTGCCTTATCTCTCAGATGCGTTCTGTGGACCGGGTGTTCAGGTTCATCGACCTGCCGTCAGAGGAGCCCATGCCGGCGAAGTCTGGACGTAAAGGAGGCCCCGACCTGGTCATCGATAACCCAGGTAAAGGAGGCCCCGACCTGGTCATCGGTAACCCTCACGCTCAGGACTGCTGGCCCAACCGCGGACAGATGGACGTCCAGGGCCTGACGGTGAAATACACGGAGGCCGGGCGCTCGGTCCTCAGCGACATCTCCTTCTCTGTGGAGGGGGGGCAGAGCGTGAGTCCTGAGGGGTTTTATTCATTATACTCAAAACCAGTTACAGAGCTGAATGGTGTACATGTCATAAGAGCTGAAGTCAACATAATCAGGATCAAGTTTGTTACCAGGTACATGCAAGGAGTTTGCTTTCGAGTCTGGTGGTGCAAACATAAACAATTTAAGAAAAAATAAGTATTTTTAAGAAGTATTTTAGGCAAGTATTTACACCAAATTAAAATAAACTAAATACCTAAAAAAACAAAAAAAGGAGAATGAATATATGACAGTACAGTGTATTATATTTTAAAGTGGAGGGCTGCGCAGAAATGTGCAAAATACTGTATATTAGTGAGCTAGAAGGGGTATGTGATATGTGTGGTGGGTAGAGATCACTACAGTGTTTTAGGTTTTGAATAAAAAACCGAGGCGCTAGTTTACATATCGTGTGAAATGGGGCCACTGATAAGCCGTCTAAAGCTTTACAATAGACGCTGAACAGAAAGTATTTACATTACGAACCCGTATAGAATTGGAGGGAGTTCATTTATTATATAAATATTTATACATGCTAGAAAACACCTAACACCAACCAAATAACCTACAGACTAATCTAATCCTAATTAGAGTGCTAAATGTTCCCTTGTCTTTTATTAAATACCTTTTCTATTCGTATCAGAACCAACCCCTCTGTCTCCCATCTTTTGGCACTGTTATAAAAGTAGAAAGACTTGGGAGAACATCGAAAAATTGATTCACCGGTGATCTGTTTTTTTTGGGGGGATAATACTGTACCCAACGTCATCTAGAAACAGCACTAAAGACCGTGGTGAGACTGAAACAGTAAAGTTCTAATGAGAAAACCATGAGCTCAAAGTGTCTGAACCCCTCATGAGAGTTAGAGAGAACTGCAGACGTGATAATCCAACCCACTCTCACGGCATTTCGTGTAATAGTCACGAAATTAATGTAATCTATTGACACGATTTTCACATTTTTTTCGTGTCACACAGAACGATTTTAAAAGCAATGTATTTCCATTGGTAGTGTGTTTCGTGCCTGCACCACGTCTTTTTGTCCGGTCGGGTCTTGGAAGACCGGAAGCTGTGGGGTTCATAAAAACATGTTCTTACTCAATATCAAGCCACGATTATTGTTTTTATTTTAAATTGTATAATGTCTGACTTTTTTTGCCATCTGTGAGGAAAAGAAAGGGGACTCAGAGCCTCAGAATACTGAAATCTGTTTTTTTTTTAAATCTTTTTTTCCTTCTAATTTGTTATTATTTGGTGCAGGCACGAAACATACTACCAATACAAATACAATGCTTCTGAAATCGTTCTGTTTCAGAATACTGAAATCTGTATTTTTTAAATCTCTTTTTCCTTCTAATTTGTTATTATTTACATTGCTTTTAAAATCGTTCTGTGTGACACGAAGAGAATGGGGAAATGGTATTGGTGAACACAAATCAATAGATTCATTTTGTGACTATAACACGAAATGCTGTGAGAGTTGGTTGGATAATCATTATTTGTGAGTTTGACCCCTTTCACATACACATATTCTATTGATCCAGAGTAGATGGAACATATTGATGAAAGCAGCATTATAACAATCGGGCAGAGCATACGTCCCTCTATGTCTAGTATGTCCCCTTGATTTAACCTTTCTCTGACCCTTTAACTGCCTCTCAGACTGGTCAGTGTTTTAAAATCCAATAAGGCTTCAGGCATCAGTCTGCCGGCTTTCATTCATATCCCGTCACACATCCTTATGTATTTCCCCTTCATACAGAAAGGTATACGTTTCTAAACACCTCTTTTATAGCTGCACAGCTCTGACACTTTATTTACTGCACATTTATTTCTAGCAAAGCAAGCTAGCAAGTCTATCGAATTAGCTTAGCGCGTTAGCTTAGCGCGTTAGCTTAGCGCTTAGCGTCGCTAGTGCTGAACAAGCTAAACAAAAATGTAAGCAGCATATACAACATACTATTAATATTCCTTACATTACATACATAATGTGACGCTGTAAATAAGAGACATGAATGTTATAACAGAAGCTTTACAACTTAAATCCTCAGTGACTATACCAGGCTACTTCATTTTAGCATCGGGAGAAACATAGACACCATTCTCAATTAGTTCAGACTCAGAGAGATGGATAGATGGTGACAGAGACTTTTATTTTGTACCTTTCTTATCCTGTGTGTGCTGTGACTTTAAATTAGGCTTTTTAATGAACTGAAAAGCTAGAAATGTGTGATTTATTTCCAGTAGTTTCATTATTTTCTGTTGTGTGTTGATTAAGATAGATAGATAGATAGATAGATAGATAGATAAACGGACAGACAGACAGACAGAAAGATAGATAGATAGATGGATGGATAGATGGATGGATGGATAGGTAGATTAAGCTCTTTGAGCACCAGGAAAAGTGCTGTATAAATAACGTGTATTATTATTATTAGATTGGTCTGCTGGGTCGGACGGGTTCAGGTAAAAGCACGCTTCTCTCCGCTCTGCTGCGCCTCGCCTCCACTGACGGAGAGATCTCCATCGACGGCGTCTCCTGGAGCTCCGTCTCTCTGCACACCTGGAGGAAGGCCTTCGGGGTCGTGCCACAGGTAAAACTGACTCTTAACAACACAATGCATAAGAAAGGTTGCTTGTTTCAATTCAAATATTGGCAGGAAAATCTTGAAAGGTGAAGGAGAATTACATTTCAACAGATTTCGATAAAGAGGTGCAGCCAGGAAACCACAAAAAATGATTTTAAATGGTTTATTGTTAAGAATTTACCATTTAGAATTGAACAAATTGTAATCTAAAGAGTTTTTAGTACACCACACATTTTCTTTTAGTTAAGTCTACATTATTGGGGATGAGACTCACCCATTTTGGGCAAAATGTGGTGCATTTCAAGGTCAAGACCTTTTCCGTTTTGTCAAAAATAAGTCAAATCCATTTAACTTAAAAAACAAACTTTACTGAGGTACAGAAACAAGTCCTGAAAGCCAATACTTGCTTTTCATATTCATGGGTATTTTTTTTATAAATGTTAATTATTTTGCTTTTGACCAACATACTGAACCACTACTCTTGAGTATATACGTATATGTATATAAATAAATACTACATCATTTTTTATATTTCTGACTGATTCATTGTATGTCGCTGGAAAACACTTCAAAATCTCAAAGCATGAAAATCAATTATTGACATTGTGTCAACATTTTAAAAACAGTGTCAATGCAACCTGCCATATCCTCTGTGTGTTTTAAACAGAGAGTGTTTATCCTGACCGGCACTTTCCGGATGAATCTGGACCCTCACGGCCGTCACAGCGATGAGGAGCTGTGGAGCGTCGCTGAGGAGGTGAGGCTCTAACTCCTCCTCCTCCTCCTCCTCCTCATCTTCCCCATTTTCCTCCTCCTTCACCTCCTCCTCATCTTCTTCCTCCTCCTCCTCCTCTTTTTTTCTTCTGCTGTGTTTTAGAAATGATTGCCATGATGTGTAAACCAGCTTAGTCAGACAGGTTTACATTTCATCAATGAATTGGAGATACAGAACCTTTGGGAGTTTTTGGGGGGGATAGTTCAGCTTCCTTGACATTTCTTCTTACAACCCTAAAATACAGTCTTAACAAATATAATATTAAAGGAAATATGAATTACTAACTATTCATAGTTGGCTATCAGGTTATCATCGAAAACCAATTTCTTTAGGTGCTATTTTTAAACGAGAAAAGGATTTACACTTACACTACTTTTGATATCTTTACCGATATAATCAGGGGTGCACATAACTGGTATGCATGCGGGGCAACAATCTGAAATGCGTACCGTCACAAAGCGCATTTGTGTACCGACGTACTTGTGAAGCTTTTCCAGAAGGCGGTTAGATCAACGGACGACAGAGTCGGTCTCCGTGTGCACAGACGGGGCTGCTGTTAACGTCAGTCTGTACCCCTTCTGGGCACACTGGAGAACTGCCTAAAAACAGCTGATCACAACGTTCATGCTCTGTGGTCACAAAGTACTCCATTAGCACACACTCCCCCCCCCTCTCCGTCGACGTCCACGATACAGAGGGCTTCATCACATAACTTTGAGTGGAGCCAGAAGTTGGAGTACCAAACACTGACTCGAGGTACTCATCTGAGTACCTCACTGGGAAAGTTATGTGCACCCCTTGATATAATGTTGGCAATAGCGCTATAGAAATATAATTTATTGTTATTATTATAATAGCTTCGGAAAATCATTGAAATGTACAAAATGGGGTAAAACAACATATAGACATAACTTCAGCTTCGTATAGCATTAAGAACAAGATGTTATAATAACCAGTAGATTCAGTTTTCACTGTGTATCTCATCCAAAACAACCCCGTACATGTCCTGCAGTGTCCTCTGACCTCGTGGTTCAGTTTTAAACACAATCCTTTGTCCTCCATGGTCGTAGTATATCTCTCTAAATGAAACGGTGCCCTCTGTGAGCGCAGGTGGGTCTGAAGTCAGTGGTGGAGCAGTTTCCAGATAAGCTGGACTTCGTGCTGGAGGACGGGGGGTACGTGCTGAGTAACGGACACAAACAGCTGCTGTGCCTCGCCCGCTCCATCCTGAGCAAGGCCCGCATCCTGCTGCTGGACGAGCCCTCCTCCTACCTGGACCCAATGTACGTACCCCTGTGTGTGTGTGTGTGTGTGTGTGTGTGTGTGTGTGTGTGTGTGTGTGTGTGTGTGTGTGTGTGTGTGTGTGTGTGTGTGTGTGTGTGTGTGTGTGTGTGTGTGTGTGTGTGTGTGTGTGTGTGTGTGTGTGTGTGTGTGTGTGTGTGTGTGTGTGTGTGTGTGTGTGTGTGTGTGTGTGTGTGTGTGTGTGTGTGTGTGTGTGTGTGTGTGTGTGTGTGTGTGTGTGTGTGTGTGTGTGTGGTGTGTGTCCTTTAGTCGGATGTAGTTTCCGAACTTATTTTTTTTTATTTACAATATTACTGTATATCACATTTCACGGGACAATATTGCTGTTTTTATGTCTCTATTTTTATTGTATTTGTATAATTTACACGTTATTAGTTAGTTTTAGTATTTGATTAGTTTGTATGTGGGCAGCAGGAGGCACTTTTCTTGCAAACACAAAGCCTCTAAACACAGCTGATACATTCAAGTGATCAAGGCTTCGTGCGTATTTCCTGTGTGTTTGGGGCAGCAGAAGTCACCCGAATCCAACATGTGTGTCGCTGCATATGGTGTCAATCTTAGAAAAGCTCTTACAGTAAATCTGAAGTACTGTGTGTGTGTGTGTGTGTGGTGGGTGCTTCATTATGGTAAATGACGCACATAATAAGCAATGTAGTTTAACCTGAGGCTAACACGGCCTGCACTTTCATGTTGACCTCAACGCTATGAAACGCTAATGTATGTTAACAGTAAAGACAGACAGACTTTGATGATGACGATGGTGTGTGTGTGTGTGTGTGTGCAGAACGTTACAGGTGCTGAGGAAGACGCTGAAGCACTCGTTCTCCGGCTGCACCGTCATCCTGTCCGAACACAGAGTGGAGCCGCTGCTCGAGTGTCAAACATTCCTGGTGAGTTTTTAAATAAATGTCAGATTTTCTGCACATCTTTTACTTTTTCTATCAAAATAACTTGCATGTTGCAACCACAACCACACTACATACTGATATACACCTGAACATCAGCAGGAGAGGACTCTTTAAAGTAGAGACACTACATACTGATATACACCTGAACATCAGCAGGAGAGGACTCTTTAAAGTAGAGACACTACATACTGATATACACCTGAACATCAGCAGGAGAGGACTCTTTAAAGTAGAGACACTACATACTGATATACACCTGAACATCAGCAGGAGAGGACTCTTTAAAGTAGAGACACTACATACTGATATACACCTGAACATCAGCAGGAGAGGACTCTTTAAAGTAGAGACACTACATACTGATATACACCTGAACATCAGCAGAAGAGGACTCTTTAAAGTAGAGACACTACATACTGATATACACCTGAACATCAGCAGAAGAGGACTCTTTAAAGTAGAGACACTACATACTGATATGAAGCTGAAAACTAGCTTAATGTGTCCTCTTTAATGAGACAAATGTATATTTGTATTGAACTTCTAGAAAGCTGTCTTCACCAGAACTTATGTGGTTAAATCCATTTTCTTTTCTGCTTTAACTACTGACAGGACAACTGAAAAAAAATTGTAAATCAGATCAAGGCTTCGTAATTCAGTTTCTAGCCTATACCACACACACACACACACACACACACACACACACACACACACACACACACACACACACACACACACACACACACACACACACACACACACACACACACACACACACACACACACACCATGTATACATCACTTCAGGGGACATTACATTGACTTACATGCATTTCCTGGAGACTTATCCTAACCTTAACCATAACCAACACATGCCTAACCCTTAACCTAACCAAGTCTTCATCCTAAAACTAATGATTCCCCTTATGGGGACCTCCATTTTGTCCCCATAAGGGAGGCGAGTCCCCACACTATGTAAACAGATTTAGGTCCCCACAAGGATAGTAATGCTAGGCCACACACACACACACACACACACACACACACACACACATACACACACACACACACACACACACACACACACACACACACACACACACACACACACACACACACACACACACACACACACACACACACACACACACACACACTGTGGTTGTAGAGTGGACATATTGTAGCTTTGTTCAGAACAAAACATCCCTACAAAGGGAAAGTCATTGGTAACATAAAGGTGACCTATCATGCAAAATGCACTTTTGTACTTCTTTTATACATGAATATGTGTCCCCGATGTTCCAGGGAACTCACCAAGTGTCAGAAAATACAACCCTCTCTATTTTCCTCCATACCCAAATCTCTAAAAACAGGGCTGCAACGGATTTGATATGGTCAACTCTCCACCTATCAGGGGAATGAGAGGTTGCCGTGGCATGGCAACAGCATAGCTACAGCATGGCAACAGCGTAGTAACATGACGCTTGTGCCTCGCCCCTTCCTTTGCGGGGGCGGGGGGGGGTCAGCTCCAGCTCATGCAAAGACAGAGCTGGAGTGAGGCCAAATGAGGCATGGCTAAAATGCATGATCTGTTTGATATTTTGAAAAATAACACTTATAAATATACCTTATATTGGTATGGCCCTACAATATATTATTCAAATATAGCATGATAGGTCCCCTTTAAGTAAATATTGAATGTTTTATATCATTGTATGTCAAAATGTCCAATAAAAGATAAGATAACAAAAATAGAAAACAAATATTTATATAAACATTTTAAGGAACAAATGTGCAATAAAAGATCAAATGAAAGATATATAATATACAAATTGTATAAGTAAAATACAATCAAAAGTCAACTTTATGTCAATCTTTCAGTTTGTGTGCACAGACGGAGATCGAAATACCGTTTCCCACAATCCTGACTACAAAAATACAAATATGTATAAAATATGTATTTCCTATATATACGATCAACAGACACATTTATACATGTGCACACATTAAGATAAAATAAACACAACAATCACTACAACACAATAACAGTCACTTCAATATCTTTGGGAAATGTACATTAGCGCAAGGTTTTCCACAGCAGCGTAAAAAGTGTCTGGTCCTGGAATAAAAGGTTAATTAAGAAATACAATGACTATATTTAACATAGATGGAGAGATCAGTTCTAGATAAACTCATAACAACCTCTCCCCCCTGTCCCTGCAGATGATCGAGGGCTCCTCCATGAAGCGCTACGACTCCATCCAGAAGCTTCTGAACGAGACGAGCCACCTGAAGCAAGCGATGAGCGCGGCCGACCGCCTGCGCCTGTTCCCCACGCTGCACCGCCTCAACTCCAGCAAGAGGGCGGCGCCGCAGCCCATCTGCTCCCTGAAGGAGGAGGCCGAGGACGAGGTGCAGGACACACGCCTCTGACAGGCTCACACACACACACACACACACACACACACACACACACACACACACACACACACACACACACACACACACACACACACACACACACTGACGGACAAAACAAATAGGGCTTCGTCCAGTGTTTTATTCAAAAGAAACCCTTTTTTAGCCTTAATTCCCACAAAATTACTCGTCCTCAGAGATGGCAAAAGTACACACATCCTTTACTCAAGTAGAAGTACAGATACTCGTGTTTTTAAATACTCTGGTGGAAGTAGAAGGACTGACTAAACTTCTTTACTCAAGTCAAAGTAAAGAAGTAGTGGGCTTTGAAATGTGCTTAAGTAAAAAGTACCCATAACCACCACCTGTTTTAAAGAAAGTGGTCAGAAAAATAAGTAGTGGAGTTAAGTACTGATACCAGGAAAATGTACTTAAGTACAGCGACGAAGTATTTGTACTCCACTACTTCCCACCTCTGTCCAAAAGTAGCAGCCAAACAGCAGCTCGGAAACTGAAACTATCCCTGAAATGTACTTCTATTTAAAAGTAGAGCTCTGCAAGATATCATGGATTAATCAAACGGACACAAATATTGATTTACCATTGAGTTTTGCACACACACACTTAAGAGTTATGCGTCTGTAACACTTTGAATGTCCTGATTTCATACTGGGCGGCCAATAGCAGCCATAATGACGCAATTTTTCCAATCTAACAGCATCTGAATCATTAAAACCCGCATTTGTATATTCATTTAAATCAGGTGTGTACAGTGGAGAGCAACACCACATGTTGCTCAATGCAATAAAACATGTCTGCACGTTTGAAGCAGCTGTTAGTAGAGACTTAATGTATGTGAATTGGAATTGCAATGTGAGGCTGTATGACAGATGCAAACAATGTCAGCTTTTGTAGTAAATTTGTCATCAAATGTGAGTGAGCGTGCTGCAGGGCGCGCTCTGACGGAGGCTCTGACTCACAGGAACAGAGAAGGACTTCTGAAATGAATGACAGCATCTCAAAGTCTCTGGGTCTGTGAAGAACGGGCCTCAATGGTTGATTCGAAGTGCCTTTCAACGTTTCACTCTGCTGCTTTCCGTTGGGCTGCACACAGTCTGTTCAGATGTTCATCAAAAGGTTTGCCCGTCTGACGCCATTAAGTTGTATTTGCTTTAAAAAACCATGAAATGTTTTAGAAAAAGGTTTGATTTGTTTAAATGAAGGGACTTTTACTTTCTCTTGAATGTGTTTTGTTCAGAACAACCAGCTCCTTTCCCCCGGAGCCTTCGGTCTCTTTAGATTAGTTTTTAGTTTGGAGTGAAAACACGGTCAGAGCCGCTGTAGAAGTCTGACCTTGAAAACATGTTGAAGTGTCCTTTGTGAGAAACTGAACCCCAAATGGCTCTGTGTTGTGAGTGAGCTCTCGAAAACAGTGTTAGGAACTCATTATCATCTTACATAACTAATAATACTCACCGAATCGACCAGCTACAGGTTGCTATGAGGAATGATTTATTCATAATGCAAGGTTTTGACCTGCCTGTTCGGTCTAAAGGCCCTGACACACCAAGCCGTCACCAGAGAACTCTCCAACGCCGAGTGTTGCATCGGTTGCGTCGGCGTGTTCTCCTGCGCATGCGTGAGTGGCAATAACTCTCCTTACCAGCAGGCGGCGGTAGTGTGTATTCGTCATTCAAAAGAGGCAACAACCGGAAGACAGAGAAGAAGAACAGACTCCGTGATATAAACAAACAACAAATAGCGTGTGCGTTCCATTTTCACTCTCGCCCTTGAAAACATGTTTCGTGCGGTACTGGAGCTATCAGCCTTTGGAGTGTTGCTTGTGGAAGACATTCTCAAGCAACCGTTTCGCTTCTCATGCACTGATTCGCTAGCTGAACAGCCAATCAGAGTGATTTCTTTGTCCGACTGCCTGTGGCCGACGCACGGCCGATTCAACATGTCGAATCGGCCGTGCGTCGGCCAAATAAGGCGTGTCACGGTGCGGGACAAACCAAATTGAGTTTGGGCGACAGGGCACGCTTCGTCGTCCGACTAACGAAAACGGCCGATTTCGGCGTGGTGCGTCAGGGGCTTAAAGGCCCGGACACACTGGACGATTTCAGCCGTCGATAGATGTCAGGCCGTCGATGAGCATCGTGTCGCCCTACTCAGATTGGTGTGTCCCGCACCGTCGTGTCTTTTTGGCCGTGCCGACACCTTTTTGACCGAAAACCTACCGAATCGACATGGTAGGCAATCGGCCGAAGGCTGCCGGTCAAATAAATCACTCTGATTGGCTGTTCAGCTAGCGAATCAGTGGACGAGAAGCTAAACGGAAGTGAGGGACCCAAACAAACTATTAAGAAGGCACACACAGACAGCTATTGCTTTTCATTTTCATCTCAGCTGGACGCAAGAGTTTATTTTTCATCATAGCGATCTGGAATGAAGAAACCGAAGACCAACGCACGCTATCTGTTGTTTGTTTATATCACGCAGTCTGTCTTCTGGTTGTTGCCTCTTTTGAATGACGAATACACACTACCGCCGCCTGCTGGTAAGGAGAGTTATTGCCACTCACGCATGTGCAGTTCGTACGTGCTACTTGGCCGTCGGCTGAAGTCTTTGCGGTGTGTTCCAGTCCGACTGTTGGCCCGGACGCAGGAAACGTGAGGCGACACATCAGTCGGGTTCGTCGGGACGTGTTCTCTGGAGTCAGTTTGGTGTGTCCGGGCCTTTAAGGGTTAGCCTTAACATAATGCATTCAAATCCAACCAAACAATCTCATTTGATTACATCTTTTAACATCAGGGGAAAACATAAGCTCTGTTTGTTGAGCATGTGTCCTTTTATTAAGCAATGTTGATCTACTTTAAATGTAAATAGGGTGCCGTAGTGCTTTAAGAAAAAGCATCAAAACAGCGCTTGTTTATGATGAAAACAAAAGCCATTGATTTATGTACAAACTCTAATGGACAGAAGTGAAATGTTTATATATGCAGGAAATAAAGATGCAACAGGACATTAAGGATGTAAGACTTCTACAGCGGCTTCTCCTGTGTTGCGTTCAAGTACCTTCTCAATATTCGCTATCTTTGCTCTCAGTCTAACCTCCAGTTTCTCCATAGACACATAAAGAGGAACAGTTGTATAACGAGTAATAACTCAGAAATCTGTATGCACTTTAAAGACAGCCTGAGGTACAAGGAAACACATTATTCTTTTTAATTCCTCCATAGAATCCAGTGTAGATGTTTATTAACAAATACATTGTCCAGCCTTTGTTACTTGATGATTTCTACAGAAGAGACACAAAAAGTATACATTTTCTATTTGAAAGTATATTTTTTCAGAGCTGTACAAATGCAAACATTTAGCAATTATGTTTTTTTCCTAAGTTTGATCTAACCTTCCCTCGGAAACTGGAATCTTTTTCTAACATTGCTTTATTTTCTGTGGTTGAGGGAAGCGTGTGTTTCATACTGTATGATAGTTTTTGTAAAATGAAGGTACGGTGGAGAGACGCCTTGATATGTGAACTGTGAGCATTTTTTTTTTAAGTAAATGAAGAACAAAGCTGTTTCTTACTCATAGGAAAAAGGGACACTGATGTCCAAAGAAATGTATAAATGTATTTGTTCAATCAACTATATTTCCAGTAAAACTAAATATTTTAAGAACGTCTCTGTTTGTCATTCTTGTTTACATCACTCATGTTTTGAGTGTTTTTCCTTTCCTGTAATTTGTTATAGGTTTGTGTGCATGTCAACGGTCTGCAAGGGCTAGTAGAGACACTACATACTGATATACACCTGAACATCAGCAGGAGAGGACTCTTTAAAGTAGAGACACTACATACTGATATACACCTGAATATCAGCAGGAGAGGACTCTTTAAAGTAGATACACCACATACTGATATACACCTGAACATCAGCAGGAGAGGACTCTTTAAAGTAGAGACACTACATACTGATATACACCTGAACATCAGCAGGAGAGGACTCTTTAAAGTAGAGACACTACATACTGATATACACCTGAACATCAGCAGGAGAGGACTCTTTAAAGTAACACTACATACTGATATACACCTGAACATCAGCAGGAGAGGACTCTTTAAAGTAGAGACACTACATACTGATAATATACACCTGAACCTCAGCAGGAGAGGACTCTTTAAAGTAGAGAAACTACATACTGATATACACCTGAACATCAGCAGGAGAGGACTCTTTAAAGTAGAGACACTACATACTGATATACACCTGAACATCAGCAGGAGAGGACTCTTTAAAGTAGAGACACTACATACTGATATACACCTGAACATCAGCAGGAGAGGACTCTTTAAAGTAGAGACACTACATACTGATAATATACACCTGAACCTCAGCAGGAGAGGACTCTTTAAAGTAGAGAAACTACATACTGATATACACCTGAACATCAGCAGGAGAGGACTCTTTAAAGTAGAGCCAGGCCTGGTGCTGTTCTCACAGAATCAGCCCATGATGCAAAGAGTGTTACGTTGAGCGAAATGAGGAATGGCTAAAATGCATGATCTGTTTGGTATTTTGAAAAATAAAAAGTATAAATATGCCTTATATAGGTATGGTCCTACACTATATTATTTTAATATATAATCAAAAGGAACAGAAAAGGTCCGATGTGTATTTTTAACAGTGCCATTTTAATGTGTTTGCTTGAAAGACAATTGTCTAAACTCCAAACAGCTACAGACTAAAACCTCTCCTGTACATATGTATATTTATATACAAACAATGTCCTGTAAAAAGTAAAAACATACGGAGAAAACACATTTGAAACCAGTAAAATAAATGATGACTTAAACACGACTCGGGGAAATGACGGGCATTTAAAATATTTATTATGGCTTACAGTTGAAAGGACATCATGTGTTTTTACAGATTTATTACTTATTGCCACGGCCGCTCCACTCTGAAACAAGTGAAGGGTTCAGAAACTGGTTTTACAAACACTATGTACAACTTCTCACTTTTTTTCAGCTTTAAGGTTTTTAATCGTCACTGTACAAGCGTCATACCACGTACACCAATCTATAGAGCATTTACTAATTCTTATGTACAAATATATTTGGTAAAACCCTGATTAATCTCAACAGTATTTAAACCAACCTATTTAAAGATAAAACACTTCTCAAAATACTTAATAGCCATAAAAAGAAACTTAAAACCTGCTTTCTTTGATCCAAAAACACGTTCAGTATTTCTCTTTTAAGTACACAGAAATACTGCAGTTTCCACCAGTTAAATACTTTACAACTTATTCTACTGTCCCATCATTAGCAGGTTGTTTAGACCCTGGAATGAGGTAACAGTAAAAGTAACCTTTATTTTTTTATTCCTTTACCAGACCAAAACAAATACTTCAAATACTGTGATAGGATAAAACTGTGGTCCCCAAGTACACAACTGCAGTACAGTGTAACAAGTACGGATTACAAGTACAAATACTAAGAGTCGTCGTAGTCTTACATCATGGAGGGAGGGGGGGGGGTGGTTTCACAGCTGGGGGGTTAGTGGATGGGAGCTGTTCACTTGTTGTTGTTATTTTCATGCAGGATCCAAATGTCCTCTTGTGATTGGCTGTTTTCGTTCATGTTGTCGTTGTAGTAGTAGTTGTTGTTGCTGCTGCTGTTTGGGGTGGGGGGCGTCTGTTTTGTCCTGCTGCGGGTCGGGGGGGTTCGGGTCTGAAGCCCCGCCCCCCCCCTGCTGCTGCTGGGGACCGGGAGCTGGGATTTGGAGCGGGGGGCGGGGCCTGGTCGTCGCTCGCTGCTCTGCACGGCAACCGGGCTGCAGGGGGACGGGGCGGTCTGAAGAGAGGAGGAGATATCAGGTGAGTTTGAGACATTTTTAAAACTACAACTCCCAGAGTGCACCTGTGACATTTTAACTGACTCATACACCCTCTGTCTGAAACCAGAGCCCAGTCTGCTCTGATTGGTTAGCTGGCCGGCTCTGTTGTCGCATCTCTAAGCAATTGGTCAACCGCTTAGAGATGTCCCGCCCCTTAGCCTATCACGTACAATGTCTTGGAGCGCTAGCCAATAGAAGTGCAAGTTTTATAGTGATGTTGTTTGTTACTAAACAAACTTGAAGGACAGATTTAAATATTGAAACTTTGTTTTACATTCATTCGGGTCATTCTGGACCATACAATCTTTTTTTTTTAAGTAAGTAAAATATATAGAAATCTAGGAAGTTAAAAGGTTAAAAACGGCTTCAAATAAATATAACGATATAACTATATTGTCTCTATTGTTATTGAAATACATATTTGAATGAATTAAATATTATGTTTTTCCCCCTTCAGGCCTGACATGTCTTAAAGTCCTGAAAAAGTGATCTGCCGGGCCTATTCTTAGTTGAATTCATAAAATACATAACTAAACAACCGACTGAATCTAAAAAAAACGTGTTCTAAAAACAGCTGTTACTAACCCTGCAGTCATGACACATTACAGTACAGCTCGCTAATACGGGACAGACCCATTATGTGTGAGGTAACGCTAAAAACACACACATGATGACGACAAAACAATCACAGGCTCATTTCAATATGAGTCAGCAGCTTGTGGAGCGATAACGACGAGAGGAGTTCGTTACAAATAAATGCTGTGTGTGTTTCTAATATCAGGAAAAGTCTCCTTTGATGTGTCCAAGCATGCAGACAATGTTAATGAGACATAAATATGTTCCCTTCTAAAATGGACCTACTTTTTTTAACCTGACCAGTCTACTCATTTTATTTTGCCTTTTTATCGACACTGCCCCTTTTTTGTAACGACAAATCAATATTGTTTTAGATTATGCATTTAATAAGTGTTGTCTTTTCGTAGTGTCATGACTGTAAAGTGAAGTCATTTCCTAACTCATTGTACCCACATTACTGAAGTGAATTTATCAACATTTTTTTGATATTTGATACAACCCATTTCCTTAAGCCCTTGTTTCTGATTAAAAAGGTCTTATTATTCTGTTTCCATTCAGTGCTTAGATCTATCAACACAGGTAACTACAGTAACATATATTAATGTCCATGCTGTCAGTCATTGATGTATATTGTCCCCCCCCCCCCCCTCACCGTCTGGACGGGCGTTTCCCGCTCGGCCTTCTGGGAGGAGCTGGAGAACAGGATCAGGTCGTCTTTGGTCTCAGAGATCTGTGGGAGGAGAACGAGATCACAGGTTAAAGGTCACCTACGCAAAAATCCACTTGTCCATGTCTCTTCTACTTCAACATGTGTCCACTCTTCTTCATGTCTCTTCTACATCAACATGTGTCCCCTCTTCTTCATGTCTCTTCTACATCAACATGTGTCCACTCTTCTTCATGTCTCTTCTGCATCAACATGTGTCCCCTCTTCTTCATGTCTCTTCTACATCAACATGTGTCCCCTCTTCTTCATGTCCCTTCTACATCAACATGTGTCCACTCTTCTTCATGTCTCTTCTACTTCAACATGTGTCCCCTCTTCTTCATGTCTCTTCTACATCAACATGTGTCCCCTCTTCTCCATGTCTCTTCTACATCAACATGTGTCCCCTCTTCTTCGTGTCTCTTCTACATCAACATGTGTCCCCTCTTCTTCGTGTCTCTTCTGCATCAACATGTGTCCCCTCTTCTTCATGTCTCTTCTACATCAGCATGTGTCCCCTCTTCTTCATGTCTCTTCTACATCAACATGTGTCCCCTCTTCTTCATGTCTCTTCTACATCAACATGTGTCCCCTCTTCTTCATGTCTCTTCTACATCAACATGTGTCCCCTCTTCTTCATGTCTCTTCTACATCAACATGTGTCCCCTCTTCTTCATGTCTCTTCTACATCTACATGTGTCCCCTCTTCTTCATGTCTCTTCTACATCAACATGTGTCCCCTTTTCTTCATGTCTCTTCTACATCAACATGTGTCCCCTCTTCTCCATGTCTCTTCTACATCAACATGTGTCCCCTCTTCTCCATGTCTCTTCTACATCAACATGTGTCCTCTCTTCTTCATGTCTCTTCTACATCAACATGTGTCCCCTCTTCTTCATGTCTCTTCTACATCAACATGTGTCCCCTCTCCTTCACGTCTCTTCTACATCAACATGTGTCCCCTCTTCTTCATGTCTCTTCTACATCAACATGTGTCCCCTCTTCTTCATGTCTCTTCTACATCAACATGTGTCCCCTCTTCTTCATGTCTCTTCTACATCAACATGTGTCCCCTCTTCTCCATGTCTCTTCTACATCAACATGTGTCCCCTCTGTGGAAAGAGACTCTGAAAGTTTCAGGAACAAAGATTCTCTCTCTTTTTGATCCATTTCTATAAAAACCTGTCTGAAAATGAGCTGATCAGATTTTGGCCACTTTGTGATGTCATAACAATATGACACCTGAATCTCCTCCTAGGGCACCATTGTGTTCTTTGAAACCAAATCTCTCTCAGAGGGGCGTGGGGAGGGGCTCCTTATTTTAGCCGCTAACTCCACTGAACAAGTTCGTTTTTTATAATTTTGTAATATTTCAAATCAGTGTTAGCCTGCATTTCAAACAGCACAGGAGCTATAGGTGAATGTCATCACGGTGGTGCAGTCACTCTATCTTTAGGAGGATGACAGCGGTGAATTAAAGAAGCCAAAACATGTGAGCTCAAGTGTTTGGAAACGTCATTAAAGCTGAGAGGTTCTGAGGATGATTCTCTGCATGGTGCTGGATGACAGAGACACACAGTGGTAGTGCATTGTATCTTAACTGCTTTAATACGCTGTTGTACCTCTGTTCATCGTCCACTAGGGGGCAGCAGAAACAACTCATAAACACAACACAGTTTCTGCCATGTGTTCAAGCAGTTTCTTATTTACACATCAATACCATGATTGATTTGGGTAATAATAATAACCCTCCTTTAGTTCTCTAACTCCTCAAGGAAACATGTGGGTCTTCAGCGGCTTAATGTCTTTTAACTAAGCTTAACCTAACCTGGTTAAACTACTGTTCATGTAAAATGATCACTATCTTAAAACGGTTGCATGGTATTCAAACTATTGAGAGTACTTCTATCATAAGATGTCTGTCCCTTTATTATGTTTATTGCTGTTTGCTACTGTCAAATAATGACACAAGACAGCTACGTCAATTGGAACAGTATGCACATGGATAGATGTGTGTGTGTGTGTGTGTGTGTGTGTGTGTGTGTGTGTGTGTGTGTGTGTGTGTGTGTGTGTGTGTGTGTGTGTGTGTGTGTGTGTGTGTGTGTGTGTGTGTGTGTGTGTGTGTGTGTGTGTGTGTGTGTGTGTGTGTGTGTGTGTGTGTGTGTGTGTGTGTGTACCTTGCTGATGTCTGGCTCTGACTTGCTGGAGCACATGGTCTGCAGCTCTCGGATTAAATCTGTCTCGTCGTCAGAGAACACAGACAGACCTGTGGGCTCCCTGCAAACACCAGGAAACATTCACTTAGTGTCAGGTTTCAGGTTCTTAAACACTCACATGTCGTATTGAACATGGTAAGGATCATCAGCGGAGAGCAGACGGACCTCTGGACTTTGCCGTTGGGGATGAAGCTGACATCAGTGCTGGAGAGCGAACCTGTAACACAAACACAAACAAACAAACGTCTTGATTTATTGATGTTTATTTGCATGTATTCATAAAGAAAGACAGTCTATTGAAAGATGTTGTTAATAAGAAACCATATCCATGTGAAGTGCATTGTTTGCTCGACATATGACTTGTCTTATTTTCGGAAGTACCTTTTCAAGATATTTTCAACATAGTTCATCAAAGTTATTGAAGTGACTGTTATTTTTTCATATATTGATTGTAGTGCTTTTATTTATGTCTTAAATGTGTGCATGTGAACAAATGTGTCTGTTGATTGTGTGTATATATATATACATATCTTTATATATATTTGTTAGTGTATTCTGGATTCTGGATACAACTGTATTTCGATCTCTCTGTCTGAACACACAAACTGGAAGATTGACAATACAGTTGATTTGATACCTGACGTGTAACTCAGCACCATTAAGTCAAACGTTACATATTGTGCTGTTGACATTAAGCCAGTCCATGTTTCCAGATTCAAACACGTGAGTAATGTCTCTGGTAAAAAAAATCATCTTCAGGAGTGTCTGAGTCTCACCCTCTCTGAAGGAGCCTCCGGAGCTCCAGTTTGGGGTCCCTCCCTTCTTCCGGGGGCTGGTGTTGGAGCGCCTCAGCTTCCCACTGTCCCGCCCCTTCCTCCCTCCTCCACCTCCTCCTCCTCCTCTTCCTCCTCCTTCTCCTCTTCCTTTATAGGAGCTGATGGCCGACAGAGGGAAGGTCCCGCCCCTAAACTCCAGCAGGTACCTGTCAATCTCTGCAGCAGATTTAGGGGAAACACAATATAGATCAGTATGTTTTTATTTCATTCTTTCTTTGTATTTTTCATGAGGTGCTTCCCTGCAGCCGGCATAAGGAGTGTCCGGGGTATCTGCAGGAATCCTGAAGTCAGATGCAAAACCTTTTAAGACCTTTTTTAAGACCCTTTCAATACATTTTAGGACCTCATCGCCACTTGGAGTTTTAACCGGTTACCTTGGCGACACACTTTACCTCACATTGACTATATACAGTATTGATTGTCCTTCCTCCTTATCTTCCAACCATTTGGACGCAGACTTGCATTTCCCCATAACGATGTTGCTTAGCAACCGGCGTAAACGAAGCTTCGGGCTATCAAGCAGTTAGTGTGCGATGTCCTGTTCACATTACGTAAAATCCAACGGGATGTCATAAATAAACTCCACAGAATCACACTACACGCCTACGCAATGATTACATTCAGGCAGACTGTAGAACACAACCTCTTTGGACCATTTATAGACTTATTGAAAACAAGCTACAAAATGTAATACCTTGGAAAATTCCGTTTAATACTTTTTAATAGCTTCGCTAAATTGATTTATCAACTTTTAATACTTTTTAAGACCCCGCGGACCCCCTAAGTGTCCTTTGCTTTCGGTACTTTAAGCACACTTTGATGCTATTGCTTTTGGATTTTTACTGAAGTTAGATGTGGAATAGGAACATTTACAAGTAAAAAAGTACAAGTAGTAAGTAGTGGTATTAATACTCTGTCTGCAGCTAAATTACTTGCATTTTGAAGTTGGGACTTTAAAAGACTAAAAAATGAATGTCATAAAATATGTAAAGCCTGCAATAGATGAGAGGAACACGAGTCACTTACGGGCAAAAATGACAGCTCCGCCCACTTTTGGGGGAAAACAACGCTGTCATTTGAACGGCGGTCAATTCGAATTTTGAAGTTTTTGCCAATCCGGTCAGAAATTTAAGAAAACCGTGGATTTGTGGATCTTCAAGGAGTCCGATTACGATGACCAGACAGGCAAACAATTACATTAAGCCATTGGAAATCGACGATCGGGCTCGATATATGGTTAAATTAAAATCAGTAGGCGATCGATGTCCATAGATGAGAGTCAAATCTAGATGGCGAAATTACAGCCTCGCCTACTGATTTGAATGTAACCATATATCGAGCCCGATCGTCGATTTCCAATGATTGAATGTAATTGTTTGCCTGACTGGCCTTCGCAATCGGGCTCTTTGAAGATCAGAAAATCCACGGTAGCTTCAGAATTTGTATGTTGTTTTCCCCCAAAAGTGGGCGGAGCCGTACTTTTTGCCAGGAAGTGACTCGCATCTATAAAAAAATCTAAAAACCTGTATGTCAAAAGTAAAAGAAATAAAAGTTTGTACCGAAATATATATAAAAAAGCACTGAATGCCCGAAAAAATGTAGTCTGTCATCAAAATAAAATCACAACAAATGCATTATGTGCACTAAAAAAGCTCAGTTTGTACCCGAGTATTTGTACACAGTAGTATAAATACTTTTCTCCGCCTGCAGCTGCACTTTGAATGAAGGACTTCTTCGTGTACCCAGGTATTTTTACACAGTAGTATAAGTACTTGTTCTCACCGTGTCTGGGCAGAGGGCAGCCCTGCAGCACGGCCTTGTTGACGAGGATGCTGAGAGCCGCCTTCACCACGGCCTGTTGCCCGGCGCTGAGACAAGTGTTGCTAAGAGACGGTCTCTGCGACGACGTTGAGGATGTAGAGGTGGTTGTCGAGGAGCGTCTGGCCGTTACCCGGGCGATAACAGCTTCCTCCACGCGGGGGACGACCACGGCGTTCCAGAGCCGGGACAGCCACCTGAACACACAGATATATATAAACATCATTAAAAAGGTCAGAAGTATAGTTTAAAAATAATGTGGAAATATATATAAAATGTACAAAAATAAATAGATATAATCGTATCATTGTTTTTATTTAAATAGTTTGTATGTCAACATAAGAATAGCAGTTAATCATTTTATTAGTCATAATAGTATGTTAAAAATGTCAGTGTGTTTAAAAAAGATAATAAATGTAAACTATGTAAGAAAATAAGATGTCATAGTTTGTATAAAATATTTCGTTATAATATGTCAAAATATAAAGATAATTAAAAGGTCGAATTTACTATAATGTAAAGTTTAATTTGCCGCAAAAAAATCATCAAGAAGTCATGGTATAATCTGTAAAAGAAACATTGAAAAAGATGCTTACTATGCCAAAAAATACTTGAAAACATTTGAATTATGCCATAAAAAAACATTGACTAAGTTTAGTTTGTGATTGAGAAAACTCTTAAATGTCTCTGGATCTTACAATAAACCAAAAATATCTTAAAGTATGAACTGGTAGCCAACTATAACAACTTTAAGAAGATAGGAATGGGTCGGGACAGGAGTGACATGTTCCATCTGTGCTGTTGTGTTTACAGGATGCATCAGAGACTCACCTGATGACGGCATGTGTGCTGCCGGGCAGAACAGGACAGGACAGGAAGAGCTGGGGACCAATCAGAGCCTCGGGGGTCCCGAGACGAGACAGACAGGCGTTCAGCTGCTGCCACACGTCCCTCACCCACAATACAGAGCTCTGAAGGGGGGAGGAGGGGGAGGGGAGACAGGACCCCGTCTATAGGAGAGAAGAGAGGTTTTTAAAATCCCTTTTATTAAACTATTGCACTTTCAGCATAACATTTTGACCTCATCCCTTGAGGGAAGGAAACAACAAACAGAAATAACATATAGAAAACACACAGCCAATAAACAATCATGACAGGAGGAAAGAGGACAGAGGACAGGAGAGGAGAGGAGAGAGGAAAGAGGAAAGAGGAGAGAGGAGAGAGGACAGGAGAGGAGAGGAGAGAGGAAAGAGGAAAGAGGAGAGAGGAGAGAGGAAAGAGGAGAGGAGAGAGGAAAGAGGAGAGAGGAGAAAGGAGAGAGGAGAGAGGACAGAGGACAGAAGAGGAGAGAGGAAAGAGGAGAGACGAGAGAGGACAGGACAGGAGAAGAGAGGAGAGAGGAGAGAGGACAGGAGAGGAGAGAGGAAAGAGGAAAGAGAAGAGAGGAGAGAGGAGAGGACAGGAGAGGAGAGAGGAAAGAGGAGAGAGGAGAGAGGAGAGAGGAGAGAGGAGAGAGGACAGAAGAGGAGAGAGGAAAGAGGAGAGAGGAGAGAGGAGAGAGGACAGAGGAGGAAAGAGGAGTGAGGAGAGAGGAGAGAGGACAGGAGAGGAGAGGAGAGAGGAGAGAGGAAAGAGGAGAGAGGACAGGAGAGGAGAGAGGAGAGAGGAGAGAGGACAGAAGAGGAGAGAGGAAAGAAGAGAGAGGAGAGAGGACAGGAGAGGAGAGGAGAGAGGAGAGAGGAAAGAGGAGAGAGGAGAGAGGAAAGGAGAGGAGAGAGGAAAGAGGAGAGAGGAGAGAGGTCAGAGGAGAGAGGAAAGAGGAGAGAGGACAGGACAGGAGAGGAGAGAGGAGAGAGGAGAGAGTAGAGGATGTATCTGTTCTGCTGATTTACTAACAATGAAAACTCAACAGCAGGGAACATCTGTCCTCTGCATCTGGACCCCCCCCCCCCCCCACCCCCTCACCTTGTGGATCAGCTTCCTGCGGAGGTGTCTTCCCAGCATGCCTTGCAGCGGCTCCTGGTCCCAGCGCAGCGTCACCCAGCGGAAATGCTGCTGCAGCCTCAGCTCGGGGCCCTGGAGGCGGGGCCTCGACAGCGTGCCAATCAGGAAGCTGCTCTCAGAGAAGTGGTGCGGACCTGAGGGGGGGGGGGGAGTTAATAATAAGCTTCAGATACTACCACCTGGTCATTATCCATGTTTTATGCTCTAAAACTCACCCTTTTTCCCATCTTTCATCAAACTCTCAGTTATTTTCTCCTTTTCTTACATTTCATTTACTACATTCTTCCATTGTGAGTTGATTACATTACATTGCATTTAGCATACCTTTTTCATTATCTGGTTTTATAAGATGACATTTAGATGCAATATAACCTAAAGTCACATCCGTTAGAGAAGGACGTTATGCCGTCAACAAACCGTCAACATACGGTAAATGTGCAGGGGCAAGTACGAGTGAAATGATACCTGCAGTCGAACCTGTGTTCATCTGTATATGTGATATTAGCAGCAGTGTATTAATGTGTATGTGATATTAGCAGCAGTAGTAACTGTATTAATGTGTATATGTGATATATGATGTACCTGTATTCATCTGTATAGTATACATTAGTAGTAGTAACTGTATTAATGTGATATATGATGTACCTGTATTCATTTGTATACTATATATTAGTAGTAGTACCTGTGTTCAGATGTAGTGGAGCCCCAGACCCCCGGCTGTCCAGGCTGAGGCAGAGATCTCCCATCAGGCCGCTGAGAGACGAGGCTCTCTCCAGACCCTCGAGCAGAACCAACACACAGCGAGAGCCAGACCCCCCCGCAGGCACCAGGAAACCTGCAAAGGAGGAGAGGACGTGTTATGATCGATGAGATGATGGCTTCATATTTTCTACGTCATATTTGACATGTTTTGTGACGTTTTCAGTGACTTTGAGACTGATTAGTAAACTTGTGTGTGTGTGTGTGTGTGTGTGTGTGTGTGTGTGTGTGTGTGTGTGTGTGTGTGTGTGTGTGTGTGTGTGTGTGTGTGTGTGTGTGTGTGTGTGTGTGTGTGTGTGTGTGTGTGTGTGTGTGTGTGTGTGTTTACCACAGCTGATGAAGGTCTCCAGCAGCTGCTCTTTGGTCAGACTCTCGTCGACCTCCACCCTCACCACGTCACAGCCGAGCCCCCCCACATCCTGCTTTGACTGGAGGAGAGAGAGAGAGGAAGAGGAGGAAGAGGAAGAGAGGTGAGACGGGAGCACGTTGCCATGGAAACAAAGGAGGTCCACTACTACTACTATTACTACAGTTGTGCAGTGGGAGGAGAATGTGAATGAGAGGAAGCTGCTAGGTCTCTCCTATTTCTGTATAACTAATGAAATGTATCCGTATAACACATATACACAATTATAGGTTATTAATAAAACATTCATACTAATTAATTAATTAAAAATAAATTAACAGGTTAAGTCCCTTAGCTGGCTTCTTTGTACTAACTTCATATTATTCCTATAACAGATCCTACTCCCTTCTCTTACCTCCTTCATACTGTTTAAAAAAAAAATTGTGAGATTATTATATAGAATATCAATGAAACAAAAGACAGTTAATCCCTCTGAGTCGTAGGTGATGGCCACAATACCGGATCATAACTTTTATTTATTTACCTGACCGTCGTGAAACATGCAGGCTTGTTCAATTGGAATAAAATCAATGGGAGAAAATATGAATTGTATGAACAGTGTTTAGATTTTGTGAGTGAGTTATCCCGACCTGTTGATGCACCGAAGCAGAATGGATTTTCCTCTGCTTAAGTTATGTATGAAAGTATTCACGATAATCAAAACAAATACTGACATGCAAATAATGTTGTGTGCAAGGCCTGGAAGTCTTATTTTTATTGCATTTGTAGAATGTGTTTAAATGTACATATGCCTAGATGTATAGTATCCCTGTCAAATAAATAAAGACACTACTTTTGATTAATTCAATTCACTTATGGGAGCAGGTGAGGAAGAATTTGCCCTGTATTCTATGATGTTTTAAAGGTGAGGTATCATGCTACTGTTAGGCAATAGCGTAGGTCTCAGATGTTTAAGAATATATCAAAAACATGTTTATGAAGTGTTTTGCTCAAAATACCAAACAGATCACCCATTCTAACCATGCCTCATATCCCTCTATTTCACTTCCTGTTTCAAAAGTGCTGATTTGGGGTATAAAGCTTAAAAAATAAAAAGGAGGGGGCTGAGCTCATGCGGGACCCGGCAGCTACTGTCTAAACTAAATACTGCCGTGATGAAACGCCATATCATGGATTATCAAGGATTCTCTCTGAAACAGTATGGAGCTCAAAGGCTTTCTCTCTTGCCGGTTATACCACAAGGTGAGTTCCTTTTTACTTCCTGCTTCTTCACACACATGCTCTCCAGTACAGGTTAGCTCTGAGTGTTAGCGATGCTAATGTAAACACCGAGCATATTACGTCCAAAACAGTCGGGCATTGTTTCTGATAGCAACGTTTCTGATAGGGCCGTGGGTCCACATTTCAGATATTACGTCATATCGGACGCAAATCTGGATCAGCTCCGTTGTAGCACCGTTTTTAGAGATGTGGGTACGGAGGAAGAGAGAGGGTTTTATTCTCTGACGCTGCGTGAGTTCCCCGACACACCGGGGACACATCTTTATGTATAAAAGACATCAGAAAGTGCATTTTGCATGATAGGTCCCCTTTAAAGGTTTTATTGGTAGCTATTAGTGGAACATGTCACTTCCATGTTGATGTTTCTCTCATTTGAATTTGAGATGGATATTTATCTTATGTATGTATTTCATCATTAAAGGCTTTAAAGCTTCCTGGATGAGCGTTTAGTGAACGCACCTTGATGCAGCGAGCCACCAGGTTGGCGATGAACTCCAGACAGCTGCCCTCCAGCCCGTGGAAGATCAGGTTTCCATACTGCTCCACCTGAGAGAGGAACAGGGGGGGTTAGTGGATCCAGAACTAGTCCTGCACTATGTTATCTGTTTATTTGTTCTATGTCCTTTACAGTGGCGGTTCTAGAACATTTGACATGGGGGGGAAAAGGGGGGGCAAGAGGTCATGCCAGGGTGGCGTGGGAGGGCGGACCGTACGTGGTATTTTATACTGTATAACCTATTTATTGTTAAATCATGCCCTAACACAAGTGTTCTCAATGCACAAGAGAAACAAGGTGTTCAGACAAACTAACTAACATATAGTATAAATCAGCAGAACACAGTAAGAGTACTTAGTTATAATGAAGTACACACATGACATCCCCCATCTCTTCAGAGAGCTAAAGGTGAGCTGTGCAGCAACACATTTCAATATGTGTCCGTACTAAGAGCTGCTAGATTGAGCTGCTGTGATGGAACATGTAAGGAGAATCAGAACATCCCATGTGGTCCAGCTGGAGTCTCCTCTGCCTCTGGCCCTCTCTCTGACACTTCATCTTCCTCACACACATGTCTTCATCTCCTCCTCTTCCTCCTGCTCTGACACTCCTGGTCTCTTCATCTCTCTTTTCCTCTTCGTCCTGATCTCTTCTCAGATATGTCTTTGTGTTATTGTTGACTCACTCCAGCTACTCTGGCCTGCAAGCGTCTACTTGCAAAAAGCACTGGTACAAATGCTTGTATAGCTTTCCACGTTAGGGCCATGTAGCTGATAAGTAGATATAATTAATATAACATCAGAAAGTATTTATCAAGCGCGCAGGCAGCTGCGTTTAGATCCAGTCTGACAGTAAAGGATGTATCCTGGTTTCATGTATCTGGCCTCATTGCTGTGATGTGTATTTTACATGGATTTAATAGTACCGCATTATCTCCTATATATGTTGCTCTGTTGGAGGAGCATGTGACTTACGTTTTTCATTGCCATATCTACACTGTAGCTACTGTGCTAACGGCAATAAAGCTTTGAAACTTGAAACTGACGGACAAAAGTGTTTAGAGACATGCAACAATAACAAGCTCCGCCTTGACCCGTGGGACAGAGTCACATGGTACGTTTACCCCGTCACTGGACTCTGTGTCTCAGAGGTACGTCAGTATTTCTATTATCTTTCACTTTATCTTTCACGGTCAACTTGTGAGATGTTTCTATTGAATTTTTGTTCATTTTCTACAGTTTGTTTTATTGTTCACATTGTGTGCAATGCCTTGTTTTAACATGCTGCTGTAACGGAAACAAATCCCAATTTAGGATCAATAAAGTACATCTTATCACATTATACTAGGAAGGTACCATGTTGTTATCAAGGGGGAAGTCAAAAACTATAATGTTATATATAATAATTGTTATTATTATAATGATATGGTACTTGTTGATGAATTAGCCGAACCATGAAAATAATACAAATACAAATGATAAATGACAGCTTTAGAAATATAACTTCTTGCTAACGTTTCTCCTATAGATCCATAATAACTTTTTTAATTTGATTGATTAACAATCAAATGGCAAATTATACATGGATTCATTCATAAAAAAACAAACAGTTGCAGCTTTAACGTCCTTAATTTCCTGAATGCTGCAGAGATGAACAAAGCTGTGAAACTTATTTTATCGTCAGACTCGAGTCACAGTGGATCAAAGCATCAGCTAACTGTCACACATACATTTACGGTACAGACGCTGCTGCTGACTGTTCTGTCATATTGTAACAATGTAAGTGTGTTTTGTTAGTTTCCCAGCAGGGGGCGCTGCAGCTGCTGCTTTAACCTCCTTCCTTTTATCTGTCCGTCACCTCTGCCTCTCAATTCTCCTGCTGCAGTCTTCCAGCTTCCTCTTTACGTTTTACTCATCTAATCCCTCGATCCCTCGCGGTGCTTTCTGTGTGTTTGTATCTATTTAAGTGTGTGCGTGTGTGTGTGTGCGTGTGTGTGCGTGTGTGTGCGTGCGTGTGTGTGTGTGTGTGTGTGTGTGTGCGTGTGCGTGTGCGTGTGTGTGTGTGTGTACCAGGCGGACGTAGTTGTGCAGCAGCGGCAGAGGGAAGAGGCTTTCCAGAGCCGACTCGTGGAGACACGACTCAGACAGACCTGTCGGAAACACACAGGCGGGAAACTCACACCACCATTCCTCAAATCCTCTCCGATCAGAAGCAGAGTCACATCACGGCTGAGAGCCCTTCAGATTAACCTCAAACTAAAACGCTCAAAACATTCAACAGCTGTAACGAATAATCTGCTGATTGTTGAACAAGCTGTTTTCAATATGGACATTTTTGTATCATATTCGACGTTGGGTTTCCCATGATAAGACAAGACATTGAACGCCTCTCTTGATTAAGATGTCAATACATTCTATAAAAATCATCGTATTCACATTTCCAATGCCCTGAATGCAACATATAATAACCAACTATTTATAAATGGATTGATTGTAGAACCCGTTTTTTAGCAATAAATGCATTTTTCAACCTCTCAGAAATGGACATTCCCTGCTTTTTCTCGGTTGTGTATCGTATTAAACTGAATATATTTGGTTTTTACGTGACAAAACAAGACATTTTAAGAAAGCACTTAAGCCTACAGGTGTGAAGCTGCAATAAACCAAAGCCAACTGATAATAATCAATAGTTTAGGAGTAATATAATAAATATTTTATCCAAAGATCGCAGTTTTCAGCCTCACAAATGGACGTTTCCTGTTTCCCTCTGTGTTATATCATATTATACCGAATAACTTGTTGTTGTTGTTGTTGATAAAACAAGACATTAAAGGTAGGGTAGGTAATTTTGGAGAAACCAGCTCGAGTGCGCTAGAATCTGAAAGTACGCAGCCGAAAAAAATCTGCCCCTTCCTTCAGACTTCCTTACAGAGCCCCTCCTCCAACACACACGAACGTGCACATGACCAATGAGGGCACGAGATAAGTTTGTGCACAGATGGAAGGCTGACAGGCAGGTAGGCCATCCAGTTATTTTAGCCGGGCCGGCTCAGATGATTGGTCGTGCTTTTTACAGCGCCACGGCTTCCACAGATGACATTTATTTATGTATTTATTGTCAAAGTATTTAATATATTCATTGCTATTGGGATGTTAAGAGCATTCCATGGAATATAACAAAAAGTGTTTCTGAAGTGAATTACCTACCCCACCTTTAAATGTCTTACTTGATTAAGATGTCAATTCATTTGATATAAATCATTGTATTATCCTTGTGGTTCGGTGTCCTGAAGCTCATACTCCAAAGGTTCAATGCCTTTAACGACAAACAGTCGTTTGACGTTAACTATAGAGAAGCAACAACATTTTTACTGAATGTGCCGTGCCAGTCCTCACTTTTCTTATTCGATATGATACAATCAATTATATTTAATTCAGATTTTGGCTGATAATTAATTAGTTATTCTTGGAAACTGTTCTGGTTAATGTTCCTTTATGTGGTTTGACTCATCGCTGCCCACGCTACAAATGAATCCAAAGTGTTTTTTTAGTCTCCTCTCATCCTCCAGATAACATTTAATCCTCTCTGATATTCGCTCTGGTTCTGGCTCGGTGCTGCAGAATGAGTTTGGGTTGCCAGGTTGGTACCTTTGAGGCGGATGGTGACGCTCTGACTGAGGGGCTTCCTGACCAGATCCCAGGGGGAGAGAGGCAGCTCCTGATCTGGCAACCACTCAGTGTCTCCTGCAGGAGAACAGAAGGGAACAACAATCAAACAAACCTGTTGTACAATCATCAGGATCAATCAGGATCAATCAGGATCAACCAGGATCAGAAATACCTTTTATTATCGCGGGGGAAACAGGTTAAAAAGAGATAAAGGAAACAGATAAGAAGTAAACATATTTTGTTTTTGTTATTGTCAATTTGTAAATTCAACATGTATATTTTCTGCTTTTTTGTTTATTATCACGTTCAATGTGTTGGAGCGCTAGCCAATAGAGACGTGAGTGTTCCATAGTGATGTCATTACGTTTAGGAAGTAAACAAAGGAGTCCAATGGAGGCGTTTCAGTCAGGGGGTGTTTCTCAATGTCGAGTAAAGCTGCTCCAGAGCCACTATTTCAAGGATGCTAAGTCATCGAGTACCGCCGAAGGACTGTTCCAATGTCCAACATACTTGGAATTTATCGAGCCCGGCATACTTCGTTGCGGGAAATTTCGAGGATGCACATGTGTAGACTTCACGGTCTTAAAATCCCCACAATGCTTTGCGCACGGACCAATTTCCCCAAATCTTTGGCGGAAATCGCGCTCCATTTAAGGCGGGGCCTCGCATATTGCCTGTTCCACCACTCTTCGTTTTCCGAGGCTGGGAAGGATTCTTGCCTCGCTTCTGAAGCAAGTGACTCGGAGGGACATGTCCTACCAAGGAAGCATCCTCGACATTGAGAAACACCCAGGGAGTGTGTGGGAGAGAAACTCAACAATCAGACAAACCTGTCGTACAATCATCAGGATCAATCAGAAATACCTTTCATCACCCCGGGGGCAACGGATAAGAAGTAGAAGAATGTGCAATAAAGAAATAAGATATATAGATATAAGAAATTAAATGTCCAATAAAAGATACAATAAAATATGGTAAGAGTCAACCGCTTAGGGATGTCCCGCCCCTTAGCCTATCACGTTTGTTGTAACTTATTAAAACATATATATAAATAATTTGTTTGTTTGCTTCCTGACGAAAGTTAAGGGTGGAATGTTTTACAGGAAATGCTTTTATTTTTGAAGTGCAAGTATGTACCCTGCTCTTTCTCTTTCCGGTTATGTATGAGTTTTGTCGAGTGCATTTTCCCCGTCTAATACCGTTCTTCTTGGAAACTGTTATAATAATATAAAGTAAAAACGTTCAGTTTGGACTCGCTTTGTTCTTCATTTGAAGCTTCCACTACACAACAACGTTCAATGTGTTGGAGCGCTAGCCAATAGAGACGTGAGTGTTGCGTAGTGATGTCATTAATGTTCAGGAAGTAAGTCCAATGGAGGTGTTTCAGGCAGGGGGGAGTGTGTGGGAGAGGGATTTTAGCCTTTGCAGCCCATTCACATGCACTAAAACCTATAACACCCTACAGGAAAGGGAAAACCCTAAAAAGCAGAATAGGGCCCCTTTAAAGAATGAAGGCTCAGCGACTAACGAGGAGACAGCTCTGCAGTAAACTCAGAAAACTTTCAGGAGGTTTAATTCCCCGTGCTGACAGGCAGTAAAGCTTTTTGTAGAACTCCCCATTTGTTCTGACAACCAAACCATAGCTTTACTTTTCTTTCATCCCCGAGAGAAACTGTGGAGGCAAAAGTTGGAGGTTTCTCTCACTAATTGAACCTCCAACTTTATGAAAAATGAACTTCATGGCTCACATTGAACTTCCATTTGTCAAAGAAATAACCCTGCTGCACTGTGGCGATTAACTGCAGAGCAAACGTTAGCTAAGTCTGCAAATAATATTTAAATATTGATTCGTCATCTCCTTATTTATCTGAATAATCAATTAGTCCGTTTGTCAATACAATGGCAGAAAATGGTCAAAAAGGACATATCCTGCTGATGTTCAGGTGTATATCAGTATGTAGTGTCTCTACTTTAAAGAGTGCTCTCCTGCTGATGTTCAGGTGTATATCAGTATGTAGTGTCTCTACTTTAAAGAGTCCTCTCCTGCTGATGTTCAGGTGTGTATCAGTATGTAGTGTCTCTACTGGGACATGTCTCCATGCTTTAATGTTCAAAAAGCTCTTTATTGTTCTCATACTGCCTGTGCTGCAGCACTTCTTTTCACCCTCTGTCTGAAACCAGAGCCCAGTCTGCTCTGATTGGTTAGCTGGCCGGATCTGTTGTGATTGGTCAGCTTAAGATTTTAGTCTTTACAGAAAGAAAAAAAATGAATTCCTGGCAAATAAATAGTATTTTCTCCTTTTAGTGATAAATTAAAGAAACAGAATATCAGGATAGAAAAATATATATGTCACATTTCTTCATAGTTATAAAGATATATCGTGATATTGCTCTGACCTAGTTTATTTATATCTAAAATCAAGAAAACATGAGTATGTATGCCTCAATTTTATTTAATCAACAATTCATATTGATAAATATATTAGGTGTGTTCCATATTTGCATTTCTCTTTTTTTTTAAATTATTTCACAAATGAACTCTTGACAGTTCGACATTTTGTTTTGCAATTGTTCCAATATCTGTTTTTGTAGAATGCAAATGTCTCTTCTTATTAACTCACTGAAACATCTGTTCCTTTGTGCTGCTGCTATCTTGGTCAGGACATTCATGTAAACAAGATTAAAGAGGACGTTTGTTCGTGAAATAATGAATTCTCCTCCTCAGAGCGACAAATTCACAGACTCCGAGGTCGAGCTATAGTTGAATCGTCAGGAGTTGTTGTTCTGTCAAAAGGCTGCCACCAAACTACTGCAGCACACACACACACACACACACACACACACACACACACACACACACACACACACACACACACACACACACACACACACACACACACACACACACACACACACACACACACACACACAAACACACACACACACACACACACGTTGAAGGGAGTGAGACACAGACACCAAACACTGTCTGCAGTTTGATCCCCGTCGACACGGAAGAGACATTTTCTCCTAAATTGGCGACGAAGCCCCCCCCCCTCCTCCCCCTCCTCCCCCATCTCATCCATTATGCATCTGTCTGCTGCGAGTGCTGTCTTTCATCATCATCCCCAAAAAACACACACGGACACACACACACACACATACACACACACACACACACACACACACACACACACACACACACACACACACACACACACACACACACACACAACACACACAAAGATCAGACACACAGTTAGACTGAATTTCCTAAACAATGTCACAATCAATTCCTACATTAAAAGTCATGGTAGAAAGAATTTCCCGACACATTTATTAAAAATAATTGTATAGTATGTCAAAATATTAAAAACAAATTTGAATGTCATCGAGTGTTGAATTCAATTTGTTTTCATCCTTTAAAATGTCATAAGAGCACAGTATGCCAAAAATATTTTAGCAAAGAAATGCCCTGTATGTTTAAAGAATGTCAGAGAATGATATTGCTCAAATTCCAATTCCATGGTTACAAATTGTGTTTCATGTAAAAAATGTAATGATAAAAGTCCTAAATGCCACAGTATAGTATATTATTAACACATTTAAACTGGCGAAACGCACAGTATGCCATTAAGAATACAACATGCGTAGTAATCAGCAGCGAACCGCTTCAACACGTGTATTTCGGTTTATTCACGGCATTCATTTAGTTATTCTACAGTATTGTTGTTTTATAGTTATTTGTTAATGTAACCCAATTTGTGTTCTTTGGAATTGAAAAGGATATCGCATTGTGTTTGTTACTTTCGTTGCAGTTGTACATGTCTTAAGTGTAATTTGGCTCAGCTTCCTATTTATGGACATGCTTTTATTTTGAAGGAGAGGTAGCGCTGTTGACAGGAAGTTGTTGTTGCTATGGAAACAACGTGACGGAGATTAAGTGTGATTAAGTGGTAAAGTGTTAGCACCCTCCGAAGAGGCACAAGCTCTTACGTTGATATTGGAGATTTCAATAAAAAACGGGGATAAAAAACGAAAAAACAAACAAAACGAATATCCGAATAACGAAATTGAAACCCGAATAGTACTCCAACTAACAAATATTCGGGTACAGCCCTACAATAAAGTATCCCACCCCTCGCTGTTTCCTGTGTTTTGTTATAACCGGGGTCAGATCCCTGGAGCACACGTTGGTCCGGGTTCATCTGTCCTTCCTGTATCTTCTCGAGGTGTTAATTTCTTACCAGAAGGTGATTCAATGTAGGATTTCCTCCACAATCAACATATAAATCAGGGGTGGGGAACCTGAGGCCCCCGGGCCGTATATGGCCCGCGAGACCATTTGGTACGGCCCTCGAGGTAATTTATAAACACACGTAAAAAAGAACAAAATTAAAGAAATCTAGACCGCCAAAAAATTAAACAAGCGAGTGCCTGTTTTTCCTGGCCAAGGTCAGGGTCCTTGAACACAACACGAGCCTAACGTGTCATCACGTGGTATGTCTCGTCTGACAGGGGTGTATTTCTGACGGAGAGCACCAGAACGCTGCTCCGGCACTTCCAAAAATGTCAGTACCCATAAGGAGCCGTACACATGCCGCAGTTTCTGCGTGGCTGTGTCTTTAGTTGAAAGCCCAGTGGCGATCTGTTCATCTGTCATACTGATCATACAGTCAATAACTTTGTTGTTATTAGCATCTGGTTAGCTAGCTATGCTAACGAATATAAGAAGCTTTTTCTCCAACCAGTGAGGTAAAGGCACATCTTTATATGATCATTATAGTTATTATAAAAAAATAAGAGAATAAGATAAACAGGTATAAAATACTAGATGACAGTAAAAAACGTGTTATTAATAAACAAGAATACAGTTTGAAAGGGGAGTGATTTGTAAAATATCCATAAAGAAAAAGAAATCTGCTTCCAGTTCTGTTTCATATGGATGTTGAGAGATGTATCCATAGAGCTCCTAATTTTGCTCTCAAAGTGCACCAGATTGATGCTTTTAACTTCAACATTTAAAAAATAATCTTCCCGGGGGAGCATCCTCCCAGACCCCCCTGGAAGAGGTTAGGTCCCCCCCCACACACACACTTAAATCATGTCCACATGGATAGGAAACTAAATAAATTTGCATCTTGTGTCCAAATCTTTCTGTTTTGGTGGTCATGCCACAACCGTGCACGTGGATGCATGCACGAGTCATGGTAAGATATCTGGATTAAGAGGTTGCTGTTTCTTTGCACGGCATGAAAGAAAGGCCAAATGAATGGGCAGTGATTTTAGTATTTTTAAGCAGAGGTCAATAATTTGTACGGCCCTCGGAGGGTGTTGGAAAAATGTAAATGGCCCTTGAGAGGAAAAAGGTTCCCCACCCCTGATATAAATAAACAATTAAATCCTCACATTATGGCCAAAAACTGTGATAAAGATCTAAATGTAAAAATAAAGCATCATGATAAGAAAGGGATCATATGAATTGCTGGTTTCCTGTGTGCGGTTTGCTTGCATGCCCACCCTACAAATGTGTTATACATGAATCTACTAGCCTCTTATGCTGGACTGGAGTCAACACACATCTGGACTAATTGCTGTGAACATATTCATGTGACATACTGCCTCTGGTGACCTATGTGTTGTTTGTTATGTTTTTGTTGTAATGTGTCAACGACTTAAAAATAAAGTATATAACAAATAAAAAAAGGAGATATTAAAAGAGGCATTTGACTTAAAAACCCACCTATGATGAAGGAGGCGATGCTGCTGGAGCTGAGGCCCAGCGGAGGGCGCTGCTCCTCCTCCTCCTCCTCCTCCCCGCAGACGGAGCAGAGGAAGGAGGTGAAGGAGGAGCTGAGGCTGGATCTCAGCTGGCTCCAGAGCGTGTCCCGGTGCACCGTCACCCGGCCCAGAACCAGAGGGTGGACCCCCTGCTGAGCCTCCTCCTCCAGAGCCTCCACCGGACACATGGAGCCCAGACCTCCTCCACCTGAACACTGGAGGAGCACCAGCACCCGGTACGAGTCTGCAGGACAGAGACATGTTAGGGAAATACTGAATGTCCTCTTCCAGTATGAGAGCAACATGATATGACAAGCATGATCATTTCTGAGGTGGAGCTAATCTGAAGTAAACATTGAATACTGCTTTCTATTCCTCCATCTTGTGACTGTGTAACTCCCTCTCTTGGATATCAGCATGTGAAGGACACTGTTCAGGAACTAGTTGATGCTCTGTATGTGATGACTACTTCCATTCTGGAGAGGATCACAGATACATGGATCCTGAGACTGAAGCTCAAGCCGGGGACCAGTGAGTATTAACATTTTTAAGTATTCAGAAAAAGTGAGAATTTTGAGATTTTGAGAAAAAGTGAGAATCTTGAGATTTTGAGAAAGTCAGAATTTTGAAAAAAAGTCAACATTTTCAGAAAAAGTGAGAATTTTTTCACTTTGATAAAAAATTCAGAATTTTGATAATAACTAAGAATTTTGAGAAAAAGTCCGAATTTTGAGATTTTGAGAAAAAGTCAGAATTTTGATATTTTGAGAAAAAGTCAGAATTTTGAGATTTTGACAAAAAGTCCGAATTTTGTCAAAAAGTCAGAATTTCGACAAAAAGTCAGAATTTTGACAAAAAGTCAGAATTTTGAGAAAGAGTCAGAATTTTGAGATTTTGACAAAAAGTCAGAATTTTTACAAAAAGTCAGAATTTTGACAAAAAGTCAGAATTTTGGTCAAAAAGTCAGAATTTTTTAGTTTTCCAGAAAGAAAGCCAACATTTTGAGAAAAAACTCAGTATTGTACATGACAGGATGTACAAGAACCGGTATTCCTCCATCTTGTGACTGTCTTGTCTATCAGCATGTGAAGGACACTGTTCAGGAACTAGTTGGACCAAATGCTCGAGTGATATCTTTCAAACAAGAAAGGTCTTTAAAACAGCTTTAAAGGAAACCTATTATAAATCATTTAATGGATAAACTATAGTATAAAATAGTTAATAGTGTCGTGGATTATTTTATTGTTTGAATAATTTACTCTTACTATGAACTTTATCTTTAGTTTTATATGGCACGATGCATAAACATACCACGAATGAAGCTTTTGTGTTTTTACAGAAACAAGTGGAAACTCACGGAGGTTTTCCAGTAGGTCTTTGCAGTCATCAGTAGCCACGTCGTGAATAGTGCGATTGCATTTATCCCTCCTCTCGATGTCCTGCTCACTGTGGCTGCACAGCACCTCCAGACACTCCTACACACACACACACACACACACACACACACACACACACACACACACACACACACACACACACACACACACACACACACACACACACACACACACACACACACACACACAGTACAGGGTGTGAAACTACAAAGTATTTCTGCAACAGTAGCTCTTGTGTGTTTGGAGAGCATGGATTAACGATGGAGGGGGTCTCATTTATATTCCAGTCAGACCCTGGATGTAGTCTAGTCTGGTGTCTCCTGCATTTGTTTGAGATCAGCGGTCCCATTAACCTGCTGCTGCGGAGACTGACGGCCGGACATTAGCGCAGGTAGAGTCAGTGAGGTGTAAATAAATAGTGGAAACCTTTCAAAGTGATATCATAGCTGCAGGAAAGCAGTGTGTTGACTTCATTTGTTTCCACTCTCCTCGATTTCTTTGTATAGCTATGATAGTCCGTATGAGAAAGTCCGTTCAGTCCTATTGTAACCACCATGATCTGTGATGTGTTGGACATCTTTTTGATCCGTGTATATTCTTTTCAGACTGGTATTTGCCTCCAAAAAGTTGAATGTTTTAAAACTTTGGCTGCAGATTAACAACAGACTGTATGCTAACAAATCAAATGCTAACGCCCTGTGGAGTTAGCAACTAAGCTAACAGGCCATTTATTTCATTTGAATTGCTTATCTCTTGTTATTACATGTTTGAGTTTATATATAGAGTTACGTGTCCATCCGTGTGGTAGATGTAATATATTCCCCCTGCTGTTTGGTAAGTACAGCAGCATGATCACACAGTAAATAAACAGGCTGAACAACATTGCAGCTTCTCCCGGGTTACGACTAAATAAAGTTTCCTCCATTGGTTTATTCTATATTTTGGCGGCTGCTCCCCACCTTGAGGCCGAGGGCAGCAGCCATGTGAGCGGCCGTCCATCCGTCGCTGTTGTCCCGGTTCAGCAGGGCTTCGGGTAGAGCGAGGGGGGGGTCAGAGGTCACACCGGGGGGGTCGGAGGTCACAGAGGGGGGGTCACCCTGCGTCCGGTAGCACAGCAGGAGGCGCAGAGTGTCCACGTGTCCGGAGCGCACAGCGGCGTGGAGAGACGAGCAGCCGTCCTGCGCACAGGGAAGAAGAAGAAGAATAATTGTATTTATAATAATATTGTGAACATTGTGCAGATATTTTATATTTTATTCCATTCTATTTCAATGTAAATACTGCTATATTTCTCTATCGGTGTTTCTGACAACTCAAGACAAGTTGAGAAATGTCCACTTCTGTCACCTGCAGGCTCATACGAGTGAAGCAGCTCATGATTCTTTATATAACGTATTAGCATGACAATCATTTTCTTGATTATGATGATTTAGTTACAATTACAATTAACCATGTCGGAGCACACATAGACTTTCTGAAAATCACCCTTAGCTGAATTCCCCATGAACTGGTATTTTAAGATTTAGTATTATATATTGTTTTATTTTATTTGATTGTTTTTTACATTTTGTATGATATTTGAATATATTTTTTAATTACATTTTGACATTATGTATTTTTTCCGCTTGATTTCTAAATGTTTGTTCTATGATATTTTAATATTCATGTTTAATGATATTTTTAGATATATATTACATTTTTATATTTTATTTTTTAATATTTCAATATTTTGTATCCTCCTCTTCCTCCTCCGTGTTAAATATTTACGTTTGACCCGTCGTCGGCCATCTTTTCGTGCCTCTATAAATAATCGTGTGCAGAGGAGGTCAGATTTGCTAAAGAGACTCAGCGGGGGGGCCGAGCTAAATGTGGAACAAAAGCAGGTACACTAAATATAGGCTCTGCTCTCGTGCTTCCACGGCAACTAACAAGGCCCTCTGGTTACCATGGAGACCCGTACATTCATTAGCTTGCACCAGTCAGAGGAGAAAAGATTACTTTTATTCTTCTGTTTTTCCCAGAGTATAGTTTATAAAATTGGACTAAAACTGAAGAAAGGATAAACACAATGTGTCGGGGGGGGCAGTGACTCATCAAATGGCACAATATACATTATATTTTAAATTGAAAAGCTGCATAAATGTGTCTCTATTCCAATTTGTTTAATGTATTTGATGTTAAAAAATAAATCCGTAAATACTATGAAATCATCAGCGTCATTTATTTTGATTAAAAGACCAATTTTAAATAGCATCTGTAATAAGTAGAAGAAAGTGGTGCTTAAGATACACTTCTTGGGTAATCAGAATCATAGTACTCTGAACTTATCACGAGAGGAAATTAGGTATTGTGACAGTTGAAAACAATAAATAAAAAGATAATCTTATGTTATTTATTATCATCGTGGATTGAAAATAGAGTTTCAAGGAATTTACAATGAGCAGTTTTGAAAATGTTGACACTTTATATACTAAATAATGAACAAAAATCATTCTAATGTGAAAAACGATAGAATTTGGATGGAAACCCTGTCTCTAAAATTGATTAAAGGGGACCTATCATGCAAAATGCACTTTTTGATGTCTTTTATACATAAAGATGTGTCCCCTGTGTGTCGGGGAACTCACACAGCGTCAGAAAATAAAACCCTCTCTCTCTTCCTCCGTACCCAAATCTCTAAAAACGGTGCTACAACGGAGCTGATCCAGATTTGCGTCCGATATGACGTAATATCTGAAATGTGGACCCACGGCCCTATCAGAAACGTTGCTATCAGAAACAATGCCCGACTGTTTTGGACGTAATATGCTCAGTGTTTACATTAGCATGGCTAACACTCAGAGCTAACCTGTACTGGAGAGCATGTGTGTGAAGAAGCAGGAAATAAAAAGGAACTCACCTTGTGGTATAACCGGCAAGAGAGAAAGCCTTTGAGCTCCATACTGTTTCAGAGATAATCCTTGATAATCCATGATATGGCGTTTCATCACGGCAGTATTTAGTTTAGACAGTAGCTGCCGGGTCCCGCATAAGCTCCTCCCCTCTTTTTTAAAATAATTTATTTTTATTTTTAAAGCTTTATACCCCAAATCAGCACTTTTGAAACAGGAAGTGAAATAGAGGGATATGAGGCATGGCTAGAATGGATGATCTGTTTGGTATTTTGAGCAAAACACTTAATAGACATGTTTTTTATATATTCTTATATATCTGAGACCTATGCTATTGCCTAAACATAGCATGATAGGTGACCTTTGATTAAAATACAAGGAGTTGAAACAAAAATACGCAATAAAAAGAGCAATTCTATCTTTAATAATACAAATATTAATTTAGATTGAGGCTCTAAAGTTTGAGCTCTTTAAATTAACCTGGGACTATATTCACAAAAAGATGGCAAAGCACAGTTTGTGCCATATGTCAAAATATACATTTAATGTAGAAACAAAGATGGCATCACACTTTACAGCTGCCTTTATTATCAAACTTGCTGTAGCAGTGCTGTGTATCATGTGTGGAAACAGATCACCAATCAGTGTCTGTGAACCACAAGAATGTGTTTGCGTATCTGCAAATACATCAAACATAATGATATATAAACAAATATCATTTAGACAAATCTACCTCCTAACAATTTAAATAAGCTAATTATTGAAGTACAGGACAGTTTGATCGCTGATGGAAACCCTTTCTCTAAAATGGATTAAAAAAACAAGGAGTTGAAATAAAAATATGCAATAAAAATAGTAACTCACGGCGGTGCAGCGTGAGCGCTCGGCCCCGGCGCTCAGCAGGACGCGGACACTCTCCAGACTTCCTGTTTCACACGCCAGGAAGAGAGAGGTCTGCCCCCCCGACGCCGACACATCCACAGCAGCTCCTGCAGACAGCAGCGCCTCCACACAGCTGGGGGGGAGGGGTAGAAACATGCATGTTAATATACACACAAAGTCCAATATATCTATGTCTGTCTCAAGATGTTTGATCTTTTTCAAAGGGTCAAATATCTCATAGGGAATGACCACAAACATACACGGTTGATTTTGTAGACTGTAAATACTAAATAACACCAATAAAAACCTGATTGGTTGGTCGACTATATTTTGTTAACCTCAATTTGGGCGTTTTTTGCACCAGAAGTTGTAATATAGTTCTTTTTAACAGCACATTTTGTACATAAGGATCATCCAGCGTGCTTAACCTCAATTAAAACAATAGAGAATCTAAAAAAAAACATGATTTAAAGGCCGGGGGTAGAAACGTGCATGTAAATATACACTTACTGTATGATGCTCACAGTACGTCCAATATACGTCTGTCTGTCTGTCTGATGTATTTGATCTTGTTTAGAAAGGTATTCTTGACGAGCTTGCTGAATTTGTATGGCAGTTTTTTTAATGATATATTTTTACCTATATTTTAATTTGACCAAACTCAAAAGGCAACATCTCAAATCCAAGTGCTGTAACTGCAAATGTATGTTATTTGGCGTTATTGAATAGCTATCATCATATTTTCTTGCATTAATACCTTAGTTATTAGCTGATAATAGATGTCAAGTATTTTCTAGTGAAATCTATTGTCTAATGTTGACAATCATCTTATATATATATATATATATATATAAATATATATATATATATATATATATATATATATAAATATATTATCTCTGGTAACAATGTGTATTTTCCTACTTAAAAAAAAACAGCACACCCGCACGCGCACACACATACACACACACACACACACACACACACACACACACACACACACACACACACACACACACACGCACACACGCACACACACACGCGCGCACACACACACACACACACACACACACACACACACACACACACACACACACACACACACACACACACACACACACACACACACACACACACACACACACACACACACACACACACACACACACACACACACACACACACACACACACACACACACACGCACACACACACACCACCACCTGTCCAGAGACAAGGGAAGAAACTCCATCAGCCGTCCAACCGGAGGAGAGAGACGATGATCGGAGGAAATTTGAGCCACGAAACACAGTTGAGCCCATAAAATAAACGCTGTGTGTGTGTGTGTGTGTGTGTGTGTGTGTGTGTGTGTGTGTGTGTGTGTGTGTGTGTGTGTGTGTGTGTGTGTGCCTTTTGGATATCCCCACTCTATAAATAACACCGTGATCAGATATTAAAACACTGCACATTCCCCAGCTGGTGCTGGGCATCGTGTTGTTGGCACAAACACACACAACACAAACACACACAACACAAACACACAACACACCTCACTTCAGTTGACAGTCTCTCCTGCAGTAAGTTTCTTCCATCACATCAGGATCAATACGTGTGATCAGAGCACACTGTGTGTGTAGTGTAAGCATTAACTGTCATTTATAATTTATAATGAAAGCTCTACCAATCATCCAGCATAAAAACATGGAGATTATTAATTCAAAATTGGGTTTCAAGGAATTTACGATTTGCAGTTTTGACAATATTGACATTTGATATCCTAAATAATGAACATAAAATGAAATAATTGTGGGTGGAAACCCTATCTCAAAGCATTCTTGTGTTTTAAATACTAGGAGTGATTACAAAAACTGAAAAAGCACCATATAAATTCCATTTTTAACCTTTTAAGTAGTAATGCTTAAATGAAGGCAGGGTTTGTTTAAGCTTTAAAGGGCTTATGGGTTAGGTGAGCCTCAGGGAGCGAGGATGGCTGTGAAATGTTATCAAAAGTAAAATAAAACTGCAGTGTTTGTGAACATGTGTGTATGTGCGTGTGTATGTGTGTGTGTGTGTGTGTGTGTGTGTGTGTGTGTGTGTGTGTGTGTGTGTGTGTGTGTGTGTGTGTGTGTGAACTCACCTGCTGTGTCCGTGGGCGGCGGCAAAGTGTAAAGGTGTGAATCCATTTTCATCCGAGACGTCAGCAGGCGATCCAGCAGAAAGCAGCAGCTTCACACACTCTGACAGAGAAAAGATAATACAAGTGTTACCTGCTGCTGCTGTACACCAGGAGCCGTCAACTAAATACAATAATCATATCCTATAATATCATTAAAACTACTCAAATACATCAGAAGAAAGTACCACAAACATACACAGGAAATTTTGTAGACTGTAAATAAAATACTAAATAACACCACTATGTTTTGTTAACCTCAATTTGGGCGTTTTTTGCACTAGACGTTGTAATATAGTTAATTTTAACAGCACATTTTGTACATAGGGATCATCCAGTGTGCTTAACCTCAATTAAAAGAATAAAGAATAAAAATAAAAATGTAATTTAAAGGCTTTCTACTTGAGTACTGTAGGCCAAATTGTCCAAAATCAGGGTTACAGTAGTTAATATGAATCACTTGGTAGAATACACCAGCATTATTTCGTTATGACTTTATTGTTTTACATAGACAGCGACAGTCCACATTATTAAGAAAGCCCGCAGCTGTTTCTTGATTGTATGTCACTTTTTTTCAATAAAATATTCAAGTCTCCCAGTCCGTGACTTTTCCTGAAAGTGTGTTATGTAGCACCCTCTGTTGTTAAAAATTGTCAATATGAAGTCAGATAAAAAAAATGCCATTTATACCCATCAGTGCCAGCGGGTAATATTTAAAATGCAGTGATTCTCGCGCTATTGATCTTGCGCGTAAACATAAACATGACGTGTTGCTATAGCAACGCCTGTTGTTTACTGCGGCTCCTAGAACCAATAGAGAGATAGAACGATAGATAGTTATAGATAGATAGATAGATAGATAGATAGATAGAGAGATAGATAGATAGATAGATAGATAGATAGATAGATAGATAGATAGAGACACTTTTAGCGATATTTCATACTTCATGCTATCTGCACACTTGATATCATATGAAAGCTGAGAGTCCACAGATTCTATTGGTATAAGTTACATCACTGTGCGATGATCAAAACTCACTGTTAACCCTGTGTTCTAGTATGATAAATAAAATAACATTGTACCTTGAAAATCAATGCATTCTGACCGTACATTTGACCCTTTGGCGGTTTTAGGTATACAGCGACCCCTGGTGGTTCTAGTGTTAAGAAAGCTTCTGTTTCAGTAGCCTCATTCTGACAATGGGTTTTAATCGACTGTTTTTCTCTGAAAGATGAAGCATGGTACAGTTCTGTCTTCTCCTGTTAAACATCCTGAAATAAATACAACTCCAGAGATATTTCAAACATACATTCACAATAACTGTCATGGCATTTGACTCTCTACTACATTTCCCAGGAGTTGTAGTCACAGAGTTGGGCTTTTATCTTTACCTAAATGACAAGGCATCCAAATGTAGCTGTCTCGTACAATGGGACGTTATCCATTCATCTTAGGATATAGACAGAAATTGTCTGGAAATGGTCTAAGTATTGCAGAAACACTGATAAAAGAAGCCTTTGATCAACATTAAAAGCTGATTTAAAAAAGCAGAAGTAGGCAAATATTTCACATGTTTGTAGCGCATGTGACATCAAATACAGATACAGTGTCACATATACATATCCACACATCTGATACTATGAATCCACCAGGAAAAACAGATCTGAATAAAAACAGATTCCTTCTTCGTGTAAAAAAAGAAATACTCCAAATTGCTCTTTAAAATGTGCCTCTTTCTCTTAGCTTCCTACTGCATGTTTGTGCACTTTTCACCTTCCTTTTGTTGATTTACTGTCAACATTTTATCAATTTCCCATCCGGAAATCAAATATCTGCAAGTAGTTTAACATAAAAATGTATCTCAGTTTAGGAAAATTAAAACCCGGATGCAGGTACAACCAATGTGCAAACACATGTTACTAGCAAGAGCTTTTGTTCATACAACTAGATATGCTTTCCTTCTAAGTTACACAAAGTCTTTGGTGAGTGCTGATCCTATCTGCATAGTTCTGTTACTTGTTTTGATATGAGTTCTACACTCGTGGAAACATGTGTTGTCCTTTAGAACAAATAAAAAGACAGTCTATGTGAAAGAGTGGAGGTAAACGGTGTTCAGATGAGACGGAAACTATTGTTGGAAAAGAACAGGGCGATGAAATATTGATGGAGGGAAAGACTAATGTCTGTGTGTGTGTGTGTGTGTGTGTGTGTGTGTGTGTGTGTGTGTGTGTGTGTGTGTCTGTGTGTGTGTGTGTGTGTGTGTGTGTGTGTGTGTGTGTGTGTGTGTGTGTGTGTGTGTGTGTGTGTGTGTGTGTGTGTGTGTGTGTGTGAGTGTGAGTGTGTGTGTGTGGATCCACCTATGATCCCTGAGCACAGCTGTCCTTCAGCTGCATTAGCTGTGTTTATGGATCAACGCGCCTCGAATGACAATGTTACTAAACATCTCAGCGGGAAGCGGATCCTGATAGACCTGCACTGTGTGTGTGTGTGTGTGTGTGTGTGTGTGTGTGTGTGTGTGTGTGTGTGTGTGTGTGTGTGTGTGTGTGTGTGTGTGTGTGTGTGTGTGTCTGTCTGTGCCACTGTCTGTATGACCGAGCCTGCAGACGACACCCATGCTGAGGTTACAGCCCTGACACGACGGTCCATCTCATTTAATGGCAGCCAACATAATGAGATCAGACGCATTTCATAACACTGCAGACATGATAACATGCAGAGTGCTTATCAGCAGCTGGTCTCTCTCCTCTCACTTCACGTTCTTATAGCTAAATTATGGTGTCTGAAATAAGCTATGAGGTAAACACAAGCTGAAGACATTTTCCAGCGTTGTCCTAGAACATAACATACATCAGTAAACAACCGACTGGTGAATGTCTGAAGCTTGGGTGATTGACTGGGCGATATGAATGTGTAAACTGCATCTGAAGAAATGTGTCCACCGTTAGAGCTTAATAAATACAATTTGTACCGAAGTATCTTGTGATTATTGCTTGATGTCAAAGATCTCGTTTGAACTCGTAATATTGCATATCAAGCTGCTTTGTAAGTTAACGCGATTAATACAGACATGAAGAAGGAAAAAACAATTGCATTTTTACTGTGTTAAGTCAGCTTTTTGAAATCAATGAGCCAATCCTGCAGAACAAGTCAATTGTTGAACTTAATGTAACTTTGATATAAATAACATGTACCATAACAGAAGATGTTGGCCATATTGCCCACCTCTACTAAATTATGTTGAATATTTAATTATAATATAATTAGGGCTGCAACAAATGACCATTTTCAAAATCTGCCAATTATTATTTGTATTAATTGTTTAGTCTATACGGTATCAGAATATAGCTTTAAATGTGTCGTATCTTATTTAAATATATTTGATTGATTTTATAATGACTACATGGCGATATCTTAGTTATGACCCTGGGAGTGCACTTCTATTTCATTCATATCAGCCTCATAGAGCAATCAATGCTGTGTGAAGCCTTTGTTTGTATTTAAGTGTATCACCCTCTCTCCATCAATCAATATGAATCAACACAAGCCTCTCGGCATCTCTTGAAGACTGCTCTTTAAAATCAATCATCCAGTCGACCGCGGACCGAAACCACAGATTCCCACCGGGTTCAGCTCCGCTTTAAAATGCAGACTCATTAGTGCAGCCACAGGAAAAACTGGAGCACACTGACTGATGTGCACGTTATTTAAGCAAACACCATGTACCCAAGAGTTAGAGAAAGTAGGTCTATGTGAGGGTCACAAGTACAAAACTGCTTATATATGTATTTTAAAAAACTGCAATCAGGGCTATAACCATTATTAACACCAAGGCCAATATACTTTGATTGTAAGCTAATTAATAACATTTTCTATTATTTTAAATGTTTCCAACATGGATTTTCAGTCATTTTGATTAATTCAAAAGTCTTTTTGACAGTTGTTTTTATCTCTTATATACAGTAAATATTATTCTCCTATTTTTTACATGTGCAGAAAAGGATATCCAAATCTCAAAAGGTGGCTTCGTGGGGTATGTTGACAGTTCATTTTCATGGAGGTACACAGGGACTAGTTGGTTTATCTTGTAATTTCCATGTCTTGTGTTTTTTTCTTCCATCAAAGATGCTTTTTGAAGTTGTTTTGAATATTTTTAAGTGATTTCCCCCTGGATTTTTTTGTGTCAATATATTCTTTTGAGTTAAAAATCCTAATAAAAATCAAAGGAATTTCTCAAAATCAAATGTTTTTTTTTATTTGAGCTAGTTACAAACTTGTATCAAAAATAAATAATCTGATATTCAAGGTCCCCTATTATACTGTTTTTCATCAATATATTATAGTTCTCAGATATATTCAAAACATGTCTCTGAAGTGTTTGGCTCCAAACACCTAACAGATCATTGCAGCATTACCCATAATCCCCTCTGTTTCAGCCCTGTTTCCAAAGTGCTGATTCTCTGTCTGGGGGGGGGTTACCTTGGTTGCTGATTGGCTAATGGTTACACCAAAAGCCAAAAAATCGTTATGACATCATAAAGTGGCCAAAATCTGATCAGCTCATTTTCACACAGGTTTTTATAGAAATGGATCAGGACAAAAAGAGAGAGAATCTTTGTTCCTGAAACTTTCAGAGTGTCTTTACACAGAGGGGACACATGTGGATGTAGAAGAGACATGAAGAAGAGGGGACATGTGTTTATGTAGAAGAGACATGGAGAAGAGGGGACACATGTTGATGTAGAAGAGACATGGAGAAGAGGGGACACATGTTGATGTAGAAGAGACATGAAGAAGAGGGGACATGTGTTTATGTAGAAGAGACATGGAGAAGAGGGGACACATGTTGATGTAGAAGAGACATGGAGAAGAGGGGACACATGTTGATGTAGAAGAAACATGAAAAAGTGGATTTTGCATAATAGGTGACCTTTAAACCTCTAAAGAGAAGCACTAATAAGTTTATTTCTGACTCACCTGTGTGTCCATTCTGAGCAGCAGCAAACAAGGCAGCGGTTTGGTAGTGGTTGTGGTGGAGGTCTTGGTCTGGATGATTGTTGTTCTCCGTGGTGTTGTTGGTAGTAGTAGTAGTAGTGGTGGTGTTGGTAGTGGTGTTGGTGGTGATGGTGGTCGGGTCTGGTTGGTTAAGCAGCATTGACAATAAAGTGACATTTCCCTGGGAAGCAGCTTGGGGGAGGAGGGGGCGCCCGCCGTCCAGGGCAGCAGGGCCTCCGCCGCCGAGGGGGGGGACTACGGAGGGACACCAGCCTGCAGGGGGGGGGGAGGGGGGGAGCAGGAGCAGCACAGGTTAAACTACCAGGAGGAAGAAGAGGAGGAGGAAGAGGAAGCTACTAGAAGTACTGAGTATGGGAGAGCAAAGGTGTAAGAAGGTGGGAGGGGGAGGAGAGCAAACTTCAGTTTCACACATATTACATTATGGTACAGTTTCACCCCACAGGCCAGACTGTTAAACACCTGAACTTTTGAAAGAACATCCATAACATTCATCTGTTTGCAATTTATATCAATATTCCAAGTACTTGTATACGGACTATTCTGCACTATTTCTATTATATTGTATTTATTTGCACTATCTGTGTTATTGTGTTGCACTGTTGGAGGAGCCTGTGACCTAAGATTTTCATTGTCATAACTTCACTGTAACTATGTACACATGACAATAAAAGCCGTGAATTGAATTGAATATCACAGTAGAGTCTCTTTTGTCTGAGCGGCCGGCAGGAAGTGAGGTATGGGATTAGAGATCATTTCCAGTGATGACAAGTTCATGTTTTGCAGCTAAACATTGTTCATTTATTTAAATTGTTTCTGTCTGTATGTAAAGCGTGTTTGAGCATTAGGAAAAGCGCTGTAAAAATCAAATGTATTATTATTTAAAGTCTGCCACCTTTAATCCACTAATTGGAGGATTTTGATTTGAGTTTATTTCTATTTTTTTTTGATTATTTGCATTTGTTTAATGCTTTTTTTGGTGTGCTGAATTACTTATTTTTAAGAAACATATGAACAACTCAGGTAAAAACTAAATTTGAAGAGGTGCTTGGCATGATTATTTTTGGAGAAAATCTACCAGAATATATATCCCAAAGTCTCAAAGATACCAGATATGTCAGGCTGGATATGTGGGTTGTTTATAAAATGAGGCAGAAGATATAATTATTTCCAGTTGATGATAACATGAAGCTTGAAAATATTTTTATGAATATTGGGTCTGATCTCAAAGCCAGTGTAAACATCATACAACTTTGATGAACAGCCAGAACAAGATGATAAAGAATATTATGCATAAGTATAGTATTTTCAGTCAGAACCTTAAGGATATTTTAAAACAAAACTAAAAAAAAATGATGTTGGCTATTTGGCATCCAAGCTAATTGCTAAGAAGGCTAGCTCAACCATTAGCTAAACTAACGAGCTAAATAACACACACAGTGAAGTTTCTTTCAACAGGAAACTAACCAAACATATAATAATATGTGATATGATCTGCCAATATTAGGTAGGCTAGCTGTTTTTATTTCAGCATCCAAGCTAGGTTCTAATGAGGCTAGATCATCCATTAGCATTAGCTAGATAAACTTACTAGCTACCATCACACAGACTGTATTTAAAGTGTCTTTCGGCAGGTAACTAACCAAACATAATATATTGTGTAAACTGTTCTGCTAATGATATGTTAGTGTTCTTATTTTTAGCTAGTTACAAGCTTGCCACAAAATCAAATATTAAAAATCTAACAAAAATACAAATAAGTTTGTTTATGTTGCTGTAGATTGAAGCTATAAGGCATCCAAGCTACGCGCTAATGGAGCTAGCTCAACCCTTAGCATTAGCTGGATAAACTAACTAGCTACCACCACACAAACTGTACTTAACGTGTCTTTCAGCAGGAAAACAACCAAAAAATAAGGTGTGAAATGCTCTCCTAATAAAAGGTAAGGGTTCTTATTTCAGCTAATTACAAGATTGCCGAAAAAAATCTGATATTAAACCTCTCAGTGAAGCCACTCAGTTTGTTTCTGTTGCTGTAGCTTGAAGCTATAAGCATCCAAGTTAGGTGCTAATGGCGCTAGCTCGACCCTTAGCATTAGCTTGATAAATTAATTAGCTACCATCACACACACACTGTAGACTAGTTAAAGTGTCTTTCAGCAGGAAAATAGCCAAACAATAATGGTAAATGGTAAATGGACTGTACTTATATAGCGCTTTATCCAGTCTTTAAGACCCCTCAAAGCGCTTTACATACTACATGTCATTCACCCATTCACACCCATTCATACAGAGCAGTGTACCTTACTCTAGGACCTAACATTCACACACATTCACACACCGTTGGCCATGCCATCGGGAGCAACTCAGGGTTAAGTATCTTGCCCAAGGATACATCGACATGTTGAATGCATGGGCTGGGATCGAACCCACAACCTTCTGGTTGAAAGACGACCACACTCCCTCACAGCCACAGTCGCCCATAATGTGTAAAATGCTCTCCTAATAATAGGTAGACGTTCTTATTTTAGCTAGTTACAAGATTGCCACAATAATCAAACATGTAACCTCTCAGTGAAGCCACTCAGTTTGTTTGTGTTGCTTTAGCCTGAAGCTATTTGCAGCTAAATCCCATGTTACGCCTGTAATGTTATGAGCATATCAAGAGGATTACCGGGGGATTATGGTGACAAACAGGTAGACAAGTAAAGTGACATGCTGAGGTTTTATTTCAGATGGAAGTCATCCAGGTACACTGTGATGAATGCTCCACTCCCTTTACTAAACCAGAGATAATCTCTCCATTTAGATCTGCTGCTGAAGCGTGATTTACAAAATAAACTCTTTATAGCTTGTTTAAATGTCATTCAAAAATGTTTGGGTTTTGTAAATGTAGAGAAAAATGCCTGACGCTTTATTACTTTGTATGCTTGTCCATTGAAGATATGAACTGCTCACAACATATTTACCAGAAACCTAATGCATTGAAGGTATCTTGTTCATTATTTTTAATACACATTCAATTCAAATTGAGTCTGACATATTTGGAAAATATTGGTAGTGTTAACAATGTATAAATGTTTAGTTTCTACAGATTTAGAAACAATATTTTTTCAGATTGTATCTCAGTGTATGCCTTTTTATTGAAGATAAATACTGCTTGCATTATTAAACTTCCATTTCAAGCCTGTAACGCGCTGTTTTTATATCCGATTATTCTACAGAAATTGTTGATGCATCTTGTTTTTTATTATATACACATTTTGGTAAAACACAGCCTGACATATCTAGGATCTCAAGACCATTTTGGATCACCATTAGAATAAAAGTAAAAACATTTACCAATCGGGTTGGGTCTAGAGTTAACATTTTAATTTTAATTTAAACTGGTTTAAATTAATATTGCACATAAATATAGTTTAAACGTGTAGGCCAAATAGTGTTAAACCAGGAGAAAACCATGCCAAATATAAGCAAGATGAAAAACAAGATTTTGAGATAATTTAATATTCTTTACATACATCGTTTACTGTGGTAATAGATCATATTTGTAATAATTATTTAAAGCAATACCAGGCATTTCTCATGACGCAGAAACCCTGTGATAAAATGTTGCTAGTTTAATTAACATGTGACGTGCGCTGCAGCCTGGACAAAAGAGTCAGATTAACAGCGAGATGATGGACAGCCATCAGCTTTCAGTACAATCATTCACACAGTGGACACATCGAAAATTCACACACTACTTACTGTGCAAGTATACAGCGTTATTAAATGATTTGGCAGAACAAACAGATGGAAATGGGAACAGAAAAGACCTGATTACTAAACGACTTTGCTAAAAATACTTAGTAAACCTGCTGAAGGCTTTAGATGCTAGTTGTTACCATGGTTTATACTGCTATTCTGACCTGGGAGGGCTAAAATAGTTAGAAAAAAAGCAGGATGGAGAATTTGAGTGCAGAAATGTGTCTCACAGACTGAGTGGAGAGTTAAAAAAAAAGAGACTAACGGTAAAGTGCAGCAGAGATTCTTAAGGACGTAGGTAATAGAAGCTGTTATAGAGGCACTTCCTGTGTGTCAGCAGGTGGGGGTGGCGAATTAAAAAGGGCAAAAACTGTTTGATGACAGGTGAGATTGTGGACCTTCCCTTTCCCTAAACCAATTCACATATTTATAAGATTTGAAAGTGCTATTAAATGCAATAAAACCCCAAAAGGTTGGTAACACTGGTGTAACAAAAATATAAATATTGTGTGCTTATAGAGGCTGTCATTTAACTTTTAATTACCAGATATTTGGAGGGCAGCTAAATCAGCGGATATGAGGACTTGTTTTTTAAAAAGGAGCAATTATTAACAAAGAGCCGATACAATACATAAAAAAACTCAAATATTTGTTTAAATTTTTAATGGATTGAATGGATATTCTAAACTTTAGGATTTGTTAACTACGTCATTATAGGCTATTTGTTATCTACAAAACACGTGTTTGAGTTACTAGGTAGAGCAGCTTTATACGTTTAAATTGGGATACATCTGCATGCAAAGGAACAGGACTTTAAAAAAATGCGTATGTACTTGTCACATTTCAAAGGTGCAATTTTAGGATGGTTCCAGTTTATTACAACCTCGGTCTTGTATTCTTAGGTTTTTCTTCCTTTCTTATATAATGACTGTGAAAGCAGCAATATTACAAACAAGAATTAAAGGACTGGAAACATGAACATGGAAACATGAGCCGAGAGTTCAGCCAAATTCTGTGATCCAGCTGATTTGAGGGTAAAACGAATATGTAATATTCCTTCATTGTGAAATGTGTGCACCTGGGGGGGGTATGTAAAACCAAGAAGTGATTCTGTAGTAATTATTCTCCTGCAGATTTAATATAGACTTGATGTTTCACATATCCAGGACGTTTTCCATTAGCCCTGGAAAGCCATAAGTGAAAAGAGTACGGTTACGTCTTCGAATTTCGGCATAGACCTTGTACCAAATTATCAGTTCTTGTGACATCTGTTTGAGTAAAATAGTTTTTTTACAGATAGAAATGATGACAAAATTATAGAAAAAAATACCTAACTTGTAATAAACAGTAAACAACCAAGCGTAGCACCAAAAGCACATCACACGGTTAATTAAAATGCCTGCTACATCTATATTAAATAAATAACAGAAAGTGTCACTGACATGAGACGCAGGTGTGATGAGTTAATGGAAGCAGACACAGGAAGAGTGCAGGAAGTGGAGGAGTTGTCATGCATCTGGAGGATGGAAAAGGGGAGGGGAGGAGAGGAGAGCAGCCTCTGGCATCAGCTTCAGAGAGGAAGGGGTTACTGCTGGGAAATATATCGAAAATCAGGAGAGGGGGAAACGAAAGACCCATGTGCTTTCCTACGTTTCATTAAATTACATTTCCTGTGACTTTATCGCTATGCTGTGCTATGCTACAAAATGATATGCTATGCTACTCTATGCTATGCTACTCTATGCTATGCTATTCTATGCTATGCTAAAGACAGTTGAAGAGAAGAGGCAGATCCTACGTTGCATTAAATTACATTTCCTGTCACTTGTTCACTATGCTATGCTATGCTATGCTACTCTATGCTATGCTACTCTATGCTATACTACTATATGCTATGCTACTATATGCTATACTACTATATGCTATGCTACTCTATGCTATGCTACTCTATGCTATGCTACTCTATGCTATGCTACTCTATGCTATACTACTATATGCTATGCTACTATATGCTATACTACTATATGCTATGCTACTCTATGCTATGCTACTCTATGCTATGCTACTCTATGCTATGCTACTCTATGCTATACTACTATATGCTATGCTACTCTATGCTATGCTACTCTATGCTATGCTACTCTATGCTATACTAATGCTATGCTACTATATGCTATACTACTATATGCTATGCTACTCTATGCTATGCTACTCTATGCTATGCTACTCTATGCTATACTACTCTATGCTATGCTACTCTATGCTATGCTACTCTATGCTATACTACTATATGCTATGCTACTCTATGCTATGCTACTCTATGCTATACTAAAGACAGTTGAAGAGAAGAGGCAGATCCTACGTTGCATTAAATTACATTTCCTGTCACTTGTTCACTATGCTATGCTATGCTATGCTACTCTATGCTATGCTACTCTATGCTATGTGTAAAGACAGTTGAAGAGGAGAGGCAGTGGGGAGATCTGGAGGGGGGTGGAGCACGGAGGAGCCCCTTTACCTGATGCTGTTGCCAGGGGGCTGCCTGCTGAGGCTCGGGGGCTACGGGAGGATGAGGCACTAATGGAGGAGGAGATGGAGGTGGAGGAGGAGGGGGGGTTTATGGAGGAGGGGCTACTGACAGTGGAGGCGGGGCTGATGACGGGGGGGCACTCTGCACATGCAGGGGTCCGGACGCCCCCCGGGGAGAAGCAGGCACCCACCTGAGAGGCCATCAGGGCTGGGACCAGGTCCAGGGCGGGTTTTGGCGGCAGCTGGGGTGTGGCCGGTTTTCCCCCTGAGGAACGGTCCCCCACCCCCCCCTTCATGGAGGGGTGAGGGGGAGAGGGGGTCTGGGAAAGCCCTGGTTTTTTGGGAGGTATGGGAGGAGGGTTTCCCCGGTCGATCCTGGCCACCGTGGGCGACTTGAGGCCGATGGGGTGGCTCAGGCGTCCGGGGAAAGGTCCTCCTTCTGAGGCGGAGTGAGGGAGACCGGGACGCATGGGTCCTCCCGCGGGGGGGCTGGTGAAGCGCGACAACACCTGGGTGACGGTGTGCCGGGCTTGCTGTTTGGCGGCAAAGTTGTCCCGGTTGGTGGGCGACAAGTCCCGGGCCGGAGGACTCTGGGACGACGTGCCGTTTTGGTCCTGTTCCTGGAACTTGTAGCGGGCGGCCTGGACACGAGGGCTCACTCCGGTGGGGAGGCCGTGGGCGGGTTGGCCCTCGGAGCCGTTCTCCGTCTGGACGAGACCCCCCGAGCTGCTGTGGACGAGCCCCCGCCCGCTCGTCTTCGGCAGACTCAGCCCCAAGTAGTTGGCGGGGGTCGGTTTGACGGGGACAGTGAGGGGGCTCTTCTTTGAGATAGGACCGTCCACCTCAGTCGGGGGCAGGTTGTCCGTTTGAGAAGACGCTGTTCGGGAGCTGATGGGCTCTGTGGCTACGGACACAGACGTCACAGCTTTAGGTGTGGGTGGTGTGGGTTCTGCAGCAGCTTTAGGTTCTACGGCAGGTTCTACGGCAGGTTCTGCAGCAGGTTCTACGGCGACTTCAGCGTCCTTCCCGGCGCCCGGTTCAGTCCTAAGCTGCTCCACCTGCTGCCGTAGACTCTGGCTCTCCGTCTCCTCGCGGCCCAGCCTCGCTCTCAGCTGTTCTCGCTCTGTGTCAAACTCCGACAGCTGCTTCTCCATCTTGGCCTCCATCTGTTGGCTGCGCTGCCGCTCGGTGGAGAGTTCTTCCTGCAGCCGGCCCGAGGCTCGGCTCTCCTCGTCCAGACGGGCCTGGAGCTCGTCGAAGCGCTGCGACTCCTCCACCACCCGCGTGGCCAGCTGCTTGCACTCGCGCACCAGCATCATGACGATGTGCTTGTTCTTCTCACGCTCGTCCTTCAGCTGCGCCGTCAGCTTACGGTGATCCTGCTCCAAACTCTGCAGCTGCAGCTTCTCCATCTCCAGCTGGAGGAAGAGATACACACAAGTTAGGAAACATATTTAAACAAGATTTCATAAATACAGAAAAAGACCACCAAAAGATCATATCCTCCAGCACCCGTGTGGTACAGAGCTTTGTAGATCTACATACAAGATACCGTCTTTATCGAGTGCTTCATATAGATATGGATCAATGCAAAGTTTTAAAAATGCACCAAAGAACGTGCAAGATATTTTATAGATCAATAAAAAAGTTATTTATTGCTTAATCGATTGATCATCCATAATAGCCACCTTCCCAACATGAGGACTTTTCTCCGTTTAATGTCATTCAATGTTAAAAAAAAAAATACAAACTCAGGGGACCGAGACAGATCATTGCAATGTTTTCACAAATGCTCAAAATAACCACTACAAAAATCACAACACAGGTACAGAGCTTGGTAGATCTACGCAAGGGATTCTTTATTAAGTGGTATATGTATACACACAGGGCACAGCAGCAGTAACAACGCAATGTTTTAAACATTTAAAAAAACTGTTACCAAAAAATCTGAGCTTGGTAGATCTAATGAGATCGAAACAGCTTTCATCGAGTGCTTTAGAGATATTTGCAAATTAATCGATTGATACACAAAAAAACGCCAGCTTCTAAAAAATGTTTTTATTTATTTCAATGTGAATTAGGGCTGCAAACTAAAAACAAAATGATGATGATATTAAGTGATATCTTAAAGGTCAGTGTTTTCTTTTGTCCACAACTTAAAGATATTAAGTTTAGGTCATAGAACAGGAGTCAATAAACTAAAAAATATTCATATTCAAGAAGGTGAAACAGAATATAATTGATCTTAAAAAGTACTTAAAACAACTTGTTTATTATTAATAAAACTAATTGACAAATTGATTCATCCTAACAGATCTAATTTGAATATTTGATCATCTTCTTTTTTACCTGACGATCACTTAATTCAACAGATGAATTGATAAGAAACACGAGCAGTAGCCTTTTTATAACATGAGCCGATAACAGAGTGCGTGAGTAAGTCATCAGGTGTCTTCAGTTACAGAATTACAGAGTGAATGTGACGCGCATGTGACGGACTGACATCATCCGGATACCTTTGAACACATATCGTCTATCAATAAGTCCAGCACACACACACACACACACACACACACACTGTACACACTGTACGTGCTCCATGAGCGTCACATGTATGTCAAACATCTGAACATATCTCGCACACACATATTCCACATCACACCACCTGTCCCACTGCATCTGTGACACACTGTGAGGCTTCATCCGGAAAATACCATCCATCTGTGGGACCCTCAGTCACATTGGGCCTGTTAACACACATGGACACTGTAATATTCTGTACAAGCACTTTAATATTTAAGGTAAAGGTATGGGTACAAGGGTGTGTTTCTGTGTTTTCAGGTAAGTTTAAGTGGTAAAAGAGGTCTAAAAGTAGTGGCAGAGATGTTTAAAGAACGTGTTGTAACAAACTAGTGGTAAAGCAGATACTATATGAGCTATATCTGAGTTGAATGGAAGTGTATCGTGTGAAAAAGAGGGTCACATGCTAGCTGATATTAACTTTTGTAACCACGTGTGGCTAAATAATGACTTGTGTATGTGTTTTGAGGGTGATTTGCAAGCAGACTTGTTGATAATTTATGTTCCATGCAAGTATAAGAATGTAAACAGATGTGTATAAAGATGCATCCCTTATTAAACATAGCCGACAGTAAGCAGCCATGTTTCAGTGATGTGTTTCAGGTAAGTTGAAGTGGTAAAAGAGGTCTAAAAGTAGTGACAAAGATGTACAATGAACGTGTTAGTGTAACAAACTAGTGGTAAAGCAGATATGAAAGCTATAACTCATATGTATAGCAGTTCAATGCAAGTGCGTCCAATGCTAGCTAATATGAAATGTTTGTAGCTAAATTATGACTTGTGTCTGTGTGCTGAATACCATCAGTCATGGAGTTGTAAGGCTTCATGTAAGTGTCCAAGTGTGCAACAAATCACCCGAAGAACAAAACAACGTTCAATCTAATTTATATATAGACTGTAATGGAGTATTGGATAAATGCAACCGCTTGCATTCTGCGGGAATGCAACAACCAAAATTATCATCACAAAGCCATTTGTGCCACAAAGATACAATTAGCCAGAAACGATTTTCTCAAGACAAGCCTCGAATGAGCCGAAAAAAACAGCTTGATTAAAAAGACAAAATAATTAGATATTTCCACAAACTATTTAAACCGTGGCTTGGCTCACGGTTTAATTTATATATTCAGAGAGACATGGTGTCTCTGTAAACGGTTGAATTTTGATGACTTGTCAAAGCTCTCTGGAGCGCCGCTGCTATTGTTATCTCAGATCTGGCTTCACAGAGGGTAACGAGGCTTAACGGAGGCTCTGCACCCGACTGCCAGACCCATCGCTCTAACAAGCTTCCAACAAAAGAGTCGACACCCCTGTAACCAAAACGAGACCCCCTCCTCTCCTCCACATCCACAAACCAAAGCGTCAGGGAGTTGATACCAGCAGCTGATGCTGAGGGAGCGCCAGTCACTGCTCGAAGGGAGGTGCTACGACTGGCTGCTAATTGGGTGAGGATTATGTGTGTTGTAAATCAGCCTAATGACTCAGGAGGACATATTTAGAGATTCTGGCACCGGGCAAGATTAAAGAGGACATATTATGCTCATTTTAAGATTTTATATGTGTATGTAGTGTCTTTACTTTAAAGAGTCCTCTCCTGCTGATGTTCAGGTGTATATCAGTATGTAGTGTCTCTACTTTAAAGAGTCCTCTCCTGCTGATGTTCAGGTGTATATCATTATGTAGTGTCTCTACTTTAAAGAGTCCTCTCCTGCTGATGTTCAGGTGTATATCAGTATTTAGTGTCTCTACTTTAAAGAGTCCTCTCCTGCTGATGTTCAGGTGTATATCAGTATTTAGTGTCTCTACTTTAAAGAGTCCTCTACTACTGATGTTCAGGTGTATATCAGTATGTAGTGTCTCTACTTTAAAGAGTCCTCTCCTGCTGATGTTCAGGTGTATATCAGTATGTAGTGTCTCTACTTTAAAGAGTCCTCTCCTGCTGATGTTCAGGTGTATATCAGTATTTAGTGTCTCTACTTTAAAGAGTCCTCTCCTGCTGATGTTCAGGTGTATATCAGTATGTAGTGTCTCTACTTTAAAGAGTCCTCTCCTGCTGATGTTCAGGTGTATATCAGTATGTAATGTCTCTACTTTAAAGAGTGCTCTCCTGCTGATGTTCAGGTGTATATCAGTATGTAGTGTCTCTACTTTAAAGAGTCCTCTCCTGCTGATGTTCAGGTGTATATCAGTATGTAGTGTCTCTACTTTAAAGAGTCCTCTCCTGCTGATGTTCAGGTGTATATCAGTATGTAGTGTCTCTACTTTAAAGAGTCCTCTCCTGCTGATGTTCAGGTGTAAATCAGTATGTAGTGTCTCTACTTTAAAGAGTCCTCTCCTGCTGATGTTCAGGTGTATATCAGTATGTAGTGTCTCTACTTTAAAGAGTCCTCTCCTGCTGATGTTCAGGTGTAAATCAGTATGTAGTGTCTCTACTTTAAAGAGTCCTCTCCTGCTGATGTTCAGGTGTATATCAGTATGTAGTGTCTCTACATGTTTCCATTGCTGTAATGTTCAAAAAGCTCTTTATTGTTCTCATACTGTCTGTGCTTCAGCACCTCTTTTCACCCTCTGTCTGAAACCAGAGCCCAGTCTGCTCTGATTGGTTATCTGGCCGGCTCTGTTGTGATTGGTCAACCACTTAGAGATGTCCCGCCCCTTAGCCTATCACGTACAATGTGTTGGAGCGCTAGTGTTAAAAAAGTAATATCCTTAGAAACGGAAGTAAACAAAGGAGTCCAATGGAGGGGTTTCAGGCCGGGGGAACTTTGGAAAATGTTCAAACCAATAACGTAGAAAAAACTGATTTTTTTGAAAATAGAAGATTTAATTAAAGCTTGATCAAGGAGGACAGCAATAGTAAATAAACTGTACTTATATAGCATTTTATCCAGTCTTTTCGAACCCTCAAAGCGCTTTAAATACTACGAGTCATCCACCCATTCACACCTCGTTCATATAGTACCACTTACTCTAGGGAAGCTAACACTCACACACTCACACACACCGTTGGCCATTAGGAGCAACTCAGGGTTCAGTATCTTGCCCAAGGATACATCGACATGTTGACTGGGGTTGGGATCGAACCCACAATGTTCTGGTTGAAAGACGATCAAACTCCCTCTCAGTCACACCAGTAAGCTTCTTTATCTAAAGATGAGTCATTTTGATATAGACATTTCTCAGCAAGACATTGTATTACTCCTGTCTATGGTTGCAAAGGGGCGGAACAGTTCCGGTAAGTTTCAGGTACATTTCAATGGGAAGTTAAGCTGGGGAATTTTGGAAATATTCCATATTGTTTAGTTGTTTTTAAATTATTTTATTGAACAATCATTTGTTTCATTGAAGAACAAAACATGAATGTTGAGTTAAATATTACTTCTATAAATCATGTGTGCATGTGATGGAGGAATGCACAGTGCCTGTAGGGGGTGTGGTCTCAATAGCCATGCAGTAAGCAGCGTGCTATGTGCATGTGATGAAGGAATGGCATGGATATTCAAGTGTACCTGAACGGCATCTGTTTGTTTTAGTCAAGATTATGCTAAAATGTACTTTCCCCAACTATATTTAAGTTCCCTATGAAGAGCCAACCTTCAATTTGGAAAATTCCCAGTTTATTCCCGTTTATTCCCATAAATTCCCGTTAATTCCCGTTAATTCCCATGGAAAGTTTACATCTTTGGAAATTGCCGGAATTTTGCAACCCTACTCCTGTCTCACATCTCATCAGGTATAGGCACATTGTATTACTCCTGTCTCACATATCATCAGGTATAGGCACCTTGTATTACTCCTGTCTCACATATCATCAGGTATAGGCCCACTGTATTACTCCTGTCTCACATCTCATCAGGTATAGGCACACTGTATTACTCCTGTCTCACATCTCATCAGGTATAGGCACACTGTATTACTCCTGTCTCACATCTCATCAGGTATAGGCACCTTGTATTACTCCTGTCTCACATCTCATCAGGTATAGGCCCACTGTATTACTCCTGTCTCACATATCATCAGGTATAGGCACCTTGTATTACTCCTGTCTCACATCTCATCAGGTATAGGCCCACTGTATTACTCCTGTCTCACATCTCATCAGGTATAGGCACCTTGTATTACTCCTGTCTCACATCTCATCAAGTATAGGCACCTTGTATTACTCCTGTCTCACATCTCATCAGGTATAGGCACCTTGTGTTACTCCTGTCTCACATCTCATCAGGTATAGGCACCTTGTATTACTCCTGTCTCACATAGGCTGACAGTTCTCCATGTCTATGTTTTGTGACAAGATCGTGAATCTTTGAGATTTGAATATATTTAAACATGTGCGTATACTAACAGAAAGGAAATAGCCCAAACATTACATAACAGGGCTGAAAGAAGGAGGAAGCCTGGGGACTATTTTAAGAAAAAGCAATTTCAGCAGCGGCGGTCGTGACCTTACATCGAAATACAGCCTCAAACAATTCGGCAGTGTGTTTACCCCCCAAAAACTCACTCACAAATACAGTGTGTCTGCTTCCTGCGGAGGAGTGGGGGCGTGTTCATTATGCACATAAGCCCATTGAGCTTGTGTTACGTATAACTGCCTGCAGCTCGCCTCATGGATAATTCAACAGCTTACTCACGGGAGAACGAGGAGCGAGACTGCGACCGGATGGAGGGGATAAAGATAGCACGGACAATCCGGTTGAATTCACTCTACCCGGCAACCCGGAGACCCTCTGAGGGCACGCAGCATATGAGTTGGTTTGCTGTTGCATCATGGGTTCCTACAAATACATGTATGCCTGATGTTTACAGTGAAGTACAGCTGTGGGGAGTCCAGCTGTGCTGAGGAGGGGAGGCTGGCTCTACTTTTACACACATTTCAGGGTCAAAGGAAGGGAAACTCTCTGGTCTCAAGCTGTTTCATTTCTGATTGCTGTTTGAAGTCATGATGGAGAACGAGTTGGAATTTAAAAAGCAAGATTTTCAAAACTTTTCAAATGTTCCCCCCTATATTTTTAGGATTAAAGGTGAGTGTAGAAATAGGGGAGACACAATAATCATAATTGAAAAAATTGAAAAAATATATATTTATGACAGAATAATAAACTTAGTGATAAAACAAATAGAATTATATTACAAAAACCTATAAAGATCATTATAAAAAAAAAAAATTCAACAAAAATGATAATAATTGATCACAATATGGACTCGTGCAATATCCAAAATTGCAGTAAACAAATATTTGATGAAGGGAAATTATGTGAAAATATAATTCTGAATGAAAATGTTGGAGTAATAATAAATAATCATAATTTTGGAGATGAGCCTCTCAAAAGAATCCAAGCGGTGCAAACTTAGTATGAATTGCAACCAAGAAACAAATCAGCAGAAAGTTTGTTTTTTAAAGCAAATATCTGTATTGATGACGCTAAGTAACCCTGACAACACACATGTGAGTCTGGTTCTCCCGTCATCCTATTCCTACACTGATATTAAACAAACAGAACATCTACCATGTTTGCCTCAAATTCCCAACAGCTTATTGTGTGCAATGCCCCAAAAATGTCACTTTAATGCTTTTCAAATCACAAACCGATGTTCAGAAAAATGAAACACAAACTTTTCAATATTTCTCTTTCACAGACTTTTCCCTTGCTTTGGCTTTTGTTTGTAAATCCAATGAGAAGAGAAGTGTTCCCTCTCATTACAGGGTGAACTCAAATCAATCTTTGAGTCGGAGGACCGGATTAAATTAGATCCCACGGCTTAGATAAATGTCATGGAGCTGTGCAGTAGCTTCAGAGGCAGACTAACTGATATAATGTAACGTCTAATAACTTTTTAAAGCTTTTTTTCACTGTGTTTTTTAAATGTCACTGTGATGCATTGACTCCCTTATGTGAAGTAATTTCAACCGTGGTGCTACACAAATAAAGAAGCCTTGTTTTTCCTCTGAGATCACAGGCTGATGCAAGATGCTCCTCATCCTCTTCCATCAGCAAACAAGCAGATATTTCTATACACAGACAATGAACTGTGGCTTCTTTATCAGATCAACACACACGTATTAAGTAAGGGATAATGTGCAGCGAGGCGGTCATTATGGGGAAAAGAACATCGGACAGACAGATCAGGAGCCCGACGCGACGCATAACCATTCAAAAACCACATCAAAACAAGGAAAACAACGATCAATAAGTGCTTGACAGCGGTCTGTCTGTATTGGATTAACAACGTGTCACATGTTCTGAATTGACCAATCAGAATCGAGTATTCAACTAAGCCAATTATTATAGTATATTGTACTACAAATAGTGAAGTATGTGCACATTCTTACTTTAACTTCTTATGTTTGCATTAATACTTTTATTTTATTAAATATTGTATTGGACATTTTATTTTAAATGATTATCTTTGAATATATATTTGTTTCATTTTATGTTATTTTATTTTGATATTTCACTATGTTTATAGAAATGTTCTTCTTTTATTATATCTATTTATTTCTCTTTTTTACTAAATATTATATATATATATTATCTTTATACATTAAAAATACATAATATATTTTATTTCATTGCACATTTTTACTTTAACTTCTTATATTTGAATATTTTTTTATTTAATTGTATTTATTTGTATTTATTTGTTTTGGGATATTTCACTTCCTTAAACTTCTTATGTTTATATAAAATATTTTTATTTTATCCCATCTGATTATTGCATTTATTTTATTTTTATTCTATTATAGAGAAACTGCCTCAAAAGCCACATTCCCCCAGGTTAAAGGTGACCTATCATGCAAAATGCACTTTTGTACGTCTTGTATACATGAATATGTGTCCCCGGTGTTCCAGGGAACTCACCAAGTGTCAGAAAACACAACCCTCTCTATTTCCCTCCATACCCAAATCTCTTAAAAAGGGGCTGCAACGGATCTGATACAGACTGATCCAGATTTGAACACTTCTATGACGTCACAGAAGTGGCGCTACGGCTATTGGGCCAACTCCACCAATCAGGAGGAGACAGCCACGGACATTGCCGTTGGAAAGCGCTGGAGACGCTGTAGTACATATGCCAGGCCTGTAGATGGTGCTGTTCTCACAGAATCAGCCCATGATGCAAAGACAGTGTTAAATTGAGCGAAATGAGGAATGGCTAAAATGCATGATCTGTTTGGTATTTTGAAAACTAAAAAGTATAAGTATGCCTTATATAGGTATGGTCCTACACTATATTATTAAAATATAGCATGATAGGTCCACTTTAAATAAAGTATATATTCCTGTTTGAGTGTCGTTCCTCTCTCAGCAGCAGCAGGTAGACCTTCCCTCTCAAACATGAAGCCTTTATGAACTGATGCTGAGTCCCCCCCCCCCCCCCCCCCCCCGGCTCAGAGATTAAATAGTGATATACGAGCCAATAAGGGATTAATGATGATGGGAAATGATAGATGAGTTTGGAGGCAGTCGAAGAACATCTGCCTCTTTATGCGCCTCAATAAATGAATACTCCGTACGTCTATCTCAAAGACATTCATTCTCCCACACTGCATGCTTTGCTTTTAAACACTATGTAAATGTACTAATGTGAGAAAATCCAAATCACATTTTTAAGTGAGAACATTTATCACAAAACTGTCATATTTTCCGTTCACACTCACACACACACAACCTGGAAACAGAGAAAATACAAAGTGTAACTCTTTAATACTACATGCATGAAGTCTTTAGTCCTGCCTGTCAGAAAGCGGCACATATGGACTTTATGAAAACATGTAGAGAAACCCCCTAAATCCTGCAAGATCACACGTTTCTTGCCTTTCATTTTGTATGAAAAGGCAAGAAGACGTGTTGCTCTCTGCACCAGAAATCTAAAAGTGAAATGTGTCAAATAAGAGACGAATTAAAATGTCTACAGACACCTACTGTTGAATACTTTTTTCAATCTGAAATGTGTGTGCCCACTCTCAACACACAAACAAGAAAACCCCCCCAGGCAACCAAATGATGTTTGTATTCATAATATTACCCGGAGTCCCACACATTGACTCTAGCAGTGGTTTAAAGCTGAGAGAAACATATTTTCCTGTGATTTCAAGCAATTTAACACTGAATTTAACACCCCATGCACTCAGACACTCAAATCCAGCACCAGACACTTTTTACGCTGCGATGGACAGTCTTGCACTAATGAATAGGTGTTTACATATTTTTAAATATATTTGTTTTTGTATTTGGGGTTGTGGGAAACGGTATTTCGATCTCTCTGTCTGTACACACAAACTGAAAGATTACCGATAAAGTTGACTTTGACTCGACTTGTTTATTTTGAGTCTTTTAATTTCTCTAATGTACAATCACTTGTCTTTTTAGGCTGCAACGCAAACATTGTGTCTTCTTGATATTTGTCCATGTTGATGTTACACATGGAGCTGCTGTGATGCAGGTCACATTTCAGACTTCATTAAAGTGTTATCGTATCTTATCTTATTTATTCCTCTCCCCTCTCCTCTTTCTCTCTCTTACCCTCTCTCTCTCTCTCTCTCTCTCTCTCTCTCTTACCCTCTTCTGGCGGCTCTCGGCGGCGGCCAGCTGAGCCGACATGCGCTCCTGCATCTTCCTGCAGTGCGCCATGACGGCCTCCAGCACGGAGATGGGGCTGGAGCCCAGGGGCCGCCGCTCAGCGTCTCCTCCAGGGACCCCCGACTCAAAGTCCCTCTGCAGAGCCAGGAAGGGGTCCGTCAGGCTGTAGTGACCGTATCGCTCCTGCAGGAACACCTCCTTCCTCTGGGCCTGGAGAGAGAGGAGAGGACATTTAGGTTAAATATATAGATCAAAGACATTCATTTTGACTCAAGTTAGACCCTATGTTGGGGCATAAATCATATTGTATTACATAAGACTTAAAACGAAAAACACAGAACAAAATTAAAAGCCTTAAAAAATGTATAAATATATCAATCTTAGAAATAATTTCATTTTGAAATATCAAGTTGCATGCTCTACTTCATACAAAGTAAAGTGTTGCATCAGTAATAGATATCGTTTTTTATAGTTTAAATGTGTTTTCCTTTGTTACATTTACTCTAAAGTACATTTGGAAACACACCAAAGAGTCCCAAGATTATCTGAGGGTGAGATAAGGAAGGACATGCAAAAAATGTACATTACATAAAATATAAAATACAGGTTATATTTTAAGCCTCCAGGGCTCGAAAAGCCATTTCAACACGAGGAAGGAAAAAATAACTCATCACCAATTAGGACAAACACGTTTAAATGAGGAATGAGATACAGACATACTTTTGTTTTCAATATCTAAAGTATGTTGCACAGTAATAGGAGCCTGGGACTTAAAGACTTTCTGTGTTGAAGCTAATGTGGATGTGAGAACAAGAATATTGAATTTTGAATCTTTCCCATCAGTGTGAGGACCCTGAAACCCCCACCACTGACCGCTGAGAGCCCGCCTGCCTGACTCCACTGCCTCTCAGCACGCACACACACACATATCTCAGGTTACACACACACACACACACACACACACACACACACACACACACACACACACACACACACACACACACACACACACACACACACACACACACACACACACACACACACACACACACACACACACACACACACACACACACACACACACACACACACACACACACACACACACACACACACACACACAAAGAGGGGAGGCTGGTGTTAAATCAGGATAAAATAGACACGGGTACCTCAGACTGACCGTGTATTATAGTTTCCATACTGCTCCTCGACAGAGCACTTGCTAAGCCCTCAAACAAATGAGATCGAACTAGATATTGCAGACGTTAACGAAACTTCCAGGCGTACACAATGAATCCCTTTTATCTCGTGTTGTTCTGAAAATACCGAAAAGTTAGCACTTGGCTGCAACGTAGCTTCATGTTGTCAGCTAGGTCTAATGACTGATGCATTGACATGATTCAACTTGAATTAAATGGGGAAATTAAACAAGTCTGCTTGCAATCAACACTCAACACACACTGACTGACAAAATACAACATACATACACAACTTACTGTTTAGCTAGGGTGGTTAAACTACTGGCATTAGCCCATGTTTGCTAACTTGTTACCATGACCTGACCTGCTACATATTCTAGTTTGCTAATGCACTTGCACCAGATACTAGTTAACGAATATAGCAAGTGCTTGTTCAAAATAACACAGTTTCAAAGCCCATTAACATTCTAGTGTCTGTTTATAGGCCAGATATTATTCCAGTCCCACATAAATGAGCGTGGCCTGACTGCAAACTGCCACCATGACTGAAAGCATGTCGCTGCACAGCTGCAGCTCGAATGTTTATCATCCATCTTCCTGCTCTGACTTCCAGGAGAATGTAAACAAAGCGACGCTCAGCAGATGAAGCAAGAGAGGAAGGGTTTTACGAACAGCATGTGAACGCAGCATAATGGAGTTTTCCCTTTACTGTGTGATACTTGCCAACCTTTAGACCTCAGAAATCGGGAGCATTTCAAAATTCAAAATTGGGGGGGGGGTTGCTAGTGGATCGCCGGAGCTGTTAGATTAACATTAACATGCTTATTGTAGTTGTAAGTGCACTGCCTCGCGGCCTGTAGCACCGTCCTTGATGGAGCATATGTGTGGGCTGGACCTGTATTTTACAGGAAAGGAGTGAGCAGAGAGTAGAGCAGTTGTCGATTCTTGTTCTGTTTTCTGTGAATATCTTCCTCACCCTCTCAGACTTTCAGTTGCGCGCGCTACTAAAGAGACGTGTTACCATGGAAACCAAACAATGGTGTCGCTGTATTAAAGTCCGAGTGGAAACAGTCGTGTGTAAATAATAGGTGTAAATCTGATTTTGTCAGAAATCGGGAGAAATGCGGGAGAAATATGACCCCGGGAGGAAACCGGGAGAGGG
>NC_136903.1:5308212-5310712 GCF_949606895.1 Notothenia rossii | reverse complement strand
GTGTGGGATGACACCCTACATCTCGAGGGAATACGCTGTCTTTTTCCCCCCAATGTTGTACTGTTTGATCGCATTCACATCTCATATAAAATTCAAGATTCAAGATGTATTGTCATGAGCACAGTAGCTACAGATATGGCAATGAAACACTTAGGTCACACGGTCCTCCAACAGTGCAACACGAATATATGACATAAGACAAAATACAGCTGATTGTAATACACAGAACTTGTTCAAAATGTCAAACAGGAGAGCCTGGCACAGTAGAGATTAAACCAAAGCTAACCTATATATTTAATTTCTTTGACCCAGATATTTCTTTAGTTAGACAGAGAGGCATCTAAGGTCAGATTTGAAAGCGAGGGGATTCAAAACCATTATGTGTGACCCGCAGCAAACCGTTTATAAGTTTTAAACGAGATGTTTGCCTACTGCTGTTGAGAGAGAGGGGGGTATAGTATTTACAAGAGGCGCTGCAGTAATACTATAGTATTTACAAGAGCAGCAGAGCTGGAGGGCTTCCGACAGAGACCTCAGTATTATTAGCATCAACCTTTTCAGGCATGCTGCTCTGTGGGTGAGAGGGTTCAGGGAGCAGAGCCAGGAACAGAGAGAGAGAGAGTCAGCAGAGATGGAGGAAATGACAAACGCTGCGAGGAAGGACGAAGCGACGAAGAAAACCAGAGACAGAGAGAGAGGCCACTGGGCCACAGAAAGGCCTTTAGAAGAGAGGCAGTCGAGGGTCCTCCAAACTTTTACATGGCGGAGAAAAGACCAGCATGTGTTCGAGTGTCTCATTTGAAATCCATTCATGACTGTGTGAAAAACGAGGTGGTGGCGGGGTGCCAGTTTCCAGCGCTGATACAGAAATCGTCGGGTCAAAACAGAGCAGCCGTTCATGTCCGGGGGAAAAATGCACAAGCAAACATTAGATCACAAGAGGAGGAAGCGCTGGAGGGGGCTTCAGACAGAGGGGTGCTCGAGATGGTGCTTGGTTCAGAGTGCAGCGGCAGAGAGGAATGAGATAGAGATGGGACTGTTTGGGAAAACCCCGACAGTTAGAAGAAACCCATTGGGAATGAGGAACAGTGCTCCTTCTGTAGATGACACTGGAGCAATGGCTGCTACTGCTAATTAAAGAGTGTTCAGGTTCATATCGTATTTAGTGTCTCTACTGGGACATGTCTCCATGCTGTAATGTTTATTTTTCTCATACTTAATTCATCGGAAATTGGGAAACTTTTTTTGAAAGCAGCAGCATGTAAAAAATAAATTGCACGTCCAAAAAAAGATATATCTAGTATTTTGAGAGTACACTACACATTATATACAAATATACAGAATCATTTACATACCCATATAACCTACTACTGCTAAATAAAGTAAAAACTTAGGATATATAAATTATACAGTTTAATGCATTTTCTAATAAAATGTACCTGCAATAAAACTTTGAGTTTAATTGAATTATCGTGGTTATTGAAAGGGGAGTGAAATCTGGTTGAAAAGAAACTATTTATTGGTATTATTATTAAAGAATCTACGGAGCTATTAACGGTTATGGAATGAACACTCCCCTCAGCTAAAGCTACAGTGTTTTATTGTGTGAATAGTCGTAAGCGGTGCAGCTTTTCGTGCCTCGGGGCTTTTAATCAACGCTTCCTGTCAGTGTCTGTGCTGCCGGTAAGGCTCGGTGGGAGGACGGTCACATCGATAAGTATCGACCCCCCCTCCGCAGGGTCTCATTTCAGTCCCACTGCGAGGCAGGAAACTGCATCCTGTTCAGACCAACATCCACCGTCAACACTAAGAAAGTGGATCACATCACTCCAGTTCTGAAGTCTTTACACTGGCTTCCTGTGTGTCAAAGAATGGATTTCGAAATACCGCTGCTGGTTTATAAAGCACTGAATGGTTTAGGCCCAAAATACATTTCTGACCTCCTGCTAAATTATGAACCATCTAGATCTCTCAGGTCTTCAGGGACGGGTCAGCTTTCTGTCCCCAGAGTCAGAACTAAACATGGAGAAGTTCAGTTATTATGCTCCAAACATCTGGAACAAACTCCCAGAAACCTGCCGGTCCGCTGCAACTCTGACTATTTTTAAATCCAGGCTGAAGACTTTTCTATTTGCCGCTGCTTTTAATTGATATATTCACATCTTACACTTCACTGTAACTTGTGTTTCATTTTTGTAAAGCCATTTGAATTGCCTTGTGTTGAAAGGTGCAATATAAATAAACTTGCCTTGCCTTCAAGCTGGAGCAGCTCTCACATCCGTCACTTTCTGACATGACTGACAGCGTCTTGCTCAAGGACACTTGGCATTTAAACATTCAAACAAGGGCTCTCCGTTTGTTCTATGGGATTTGGTTTGTGAGAGTTTTTTAACTTTGACTCTGGTCATTTATCTCTTAATAGCAGGCCCTACGTGACCCCTTTACTTTCAATAATTTGGAAAACACAAACACAAACAAATTATAATATAGTGAAATAAAG
>NC_136903.1:5267718-5305512 GCF_949606895.1 Notothenia rossii | reverse complement strand
AATCCCATTAAGCAGCAGAGGACCTGCATTCCTTCCATGTTTGATATATTTCTGACACAGAAACACAGAAACATACAGTCAGGTGTCCGCCTTCTCACATTTCCTGTTGATTAAAGAATTAGTGGTGTTTTTCAAGCAATAATGCCAGAAACTCACTGATTCCAGCCTCTCAAACTCTCAGGATCGACTGCTTTTCCCTGTTTTGCATCCCTATACGTCAACATGTTTAGATAAAACAAGCCATTTATCACTGTTCTCTGACCCAGAAACATAAAAACACGCAGTCAGTTGTCATTTCTCTCACATTTCCTGTCAATCAATGAATTAGTGGTGTTTCTGAAGCAAACATATCAACTTACACTGATTCCAGCCTCTCAACTCTCAGGTTTGACTGCTTTTCCCTGTTTTGCATCCATAAAAGTCAACATTTTTGGATAAAACAAGCCATTTATCACTATTTTCTGACCCAGAAACACAGAAATACACAGTCAGTTGTCAGACTTCTCACATTTTCCATTAACCAATCAATAAGCGGTGTTATTGAAGCAAAAATATCCAAGATACACCGAATCCAGCCTCTCAGGTTTGACTGCTTTTCCCTGTTTTGCATCCATAAAAGTCAACATTTGTGGATAAAACAAGCCATTAATCACTATTTTGTGACCCAGAAACATAAAAAGACAGTTGGGTGTCCGACTTTCCAAGAACATCCCACATTTCCTCTGAAAGTAAACGAGGTTGGGGGTCCGATTCCCACCGGAGCCCCCTGTGTTATAGACGTATGCACTTGCAGCACTTAAGATAAAAGCCTCTACCTCTTATATAATTATGTGGAGAATGAGGAGGGAGGCTGAAGAGTGAAATACAGGTCTATATAAAGAGGGGGGGGGTACAGTCAGAGAGGGAGAGGATTACGAGAGGAAGAGTGAGAGGGATGGTTGCTATGACCTACTTCCTGAGAGCACTTCACCAATCGCTTCGTTTCACAGTGAAGATGTTTTAGCATGGACACACGCCATGAAGAGCAAGGACACGTTCACAGAGAGATGCTTAAAACCATATCATTATTGGTGCAGAAACACTGAAACAGAGCAGTTTACATGCAGTCGAGAAGCTACTCAGCTCAAGGTAGTATTAAAGATGGAGTCTTTATTCAGTCGGGCATGTTAATGGTTGGAAATGTCGACCTGTTTCAAACACGTAAAACCTCTAATAAAAACTGATGGATTACATGTGATACATAATGGTAGATTGAGCATGTTAAAATCATCCAGTCTCATAAAGAGTTTTATTGAGGTATCACGTTTGAAAATACCTCCACGCGGAATGATTTAAAGAGGCCCTATTCTGCTTTTTGTGGTTTTCCCTTTCCTGTTGATTACATGTTAGATGCTTTTATCCACTTACATACTCAATGCTGTGGCCAATCCCACAGGAGCAATTTGGGGTGAAGTGTCTCAGGGACACAACGACATGCTGACTGCAGTGGGGTTTGAACCTGTGCTCCCCTGATCCCAACACCAACACACTAATCCACTACGCCACACACACTCCTGTTGTGGGAAATAAAGGATTTTGCGCATGTTAATGGTCTGCAAACGTCCGATTAGACTCCTTTGTTTACTTCTGGAACATAGTGACATCACTATGTACCACTCTGCTAAGTAAAGAAGGGACACACTTGAAGACAAGGAGCTGAACAAAATGGCCGAGCTCAAGTCAATGTAACATAGTGAGATAACTTTGTAACACAGGCTTCTATTGGCTAGCGCTCCAACACATTGTACGTGATAGGCTAAGGGGGCGGGACATCTCTGAGCAGTTGACCAATCACAACAGAGCCGGCCAGCTAACCAATCAGAGCAGACTGGGCTCTGGTTTCAGACTGATATACACCTGAACATCAGCAGGAGAGGACTCTTTAAAGTAGAGACACTACATACTGATATACACCTGAACATCAGCAAGAGAGGACTCTTTAAAGTAGAGACACTACATACTGATATACACCTGAACATCAGCAGGAGAGGACTCTTTAAAGTAGAGACACTACATACTGATATGAAGCTGAAAGTGAATATAATATATATTACTACTCCCAGATCTTTTTACCTTGAAGTAACCGTATACACATTGTGGGTTAAAAATACTTCAGAGGCTGCATTAATGGATGTTTAGACGATGAAATGTGATAAACAAAGCTGAGTTTGAGTAACAGACCCATAAGTCTGAAAGCTTATCAGACACCAAAATACTGATATGAAGTTATCATGGTGAGGATCATCTTCATTTTGTTCTAATGCAATGATCCAAGTTCGATTTCAAACAAGGACATGAAAATAAATAATGTTCAGGAAAAGGAAAACGCTGCAAAGTTAGATTTTGTTGCAAGGAAATATTTCCACTACAGAAAGAACCATGTTGAAAAAAAGGTAATTTGTCTCTATAAATCAATATGGCAGAAAATAAATACATTGCAATGTCAGTTTCTCCAATATCGTGCAGCCCTTAATGACAGATATGTATGAAAGTATTCCTACATTTGAGCCCCTACATATATCAAAACACACACACACACACACACACACGCATATTTCCACTATAGAAAGAACCATGTATTTCAAAAAAGTTAAGTTGTCTCTATAAATCAATATGGCAGAAAATAAATACATTGCAATGTCAGTTTTCCAATATCATGCAGCCCTTACTGAAAGATTCATATGAAAGTATTCCTAAGTTTGAGCCCCTATATATATATTAAAACATGCACAGAAGCATAAACACAAACACACACACACTCAGACATGCTCTTTTAACTGAGAGACAGTCCGCCCCCATGGGAATGGTCCCGTCTCCTGCATTGACAGCACTTCAAATCCCCCCCACAAAAAAAAATAAGAAAGCCTGTCATAAGAAACAGGTTCTCTGGAGACGGCCACAAACGGGTCGTACCACTTTCCCTTAAAGCAGGGGGGGGGGGGGGCTGGTGGTAGGGTGGATTGGGAGTAAGATCGACTGAGTCTTTTTACCCTCATTCCTAAGTGTCATGTCAGTGAAACACGAGCTGGTGTGGGAGGGTCCGAGGTTGGGGGTCTGGTTGCTAGGCACCCGAGCGTTCACAGCTGAATGCTGATTGGCTCGTGTGTGTTTCTGGGAAAAAAAAGGGTTAACCCAAGAAGTGTAGACCTGATTTTGGACTGTGTAGGAGTGAGTAAAAAGAGTACAGACACACAAAGGGGTCGTCTTTCATGCTCAGACTGAATGTGAAATATGTTGCATTGTATTTGCATAATCAGACGTTGCGGATATTGATTTTATTGTGGTTTTTGTGCAATTGTTAGTACAAGTTGTGCCAACACACACACACACACACACTGACGGGGAGCTGGAATAGAAAAATTACTTTTTTATGGTTGAAGGGCTTTCTCGATCCAATTTCATTTCCAATATCTACAGAAAGAAAGGATGGGTCTGATGGGGCTCGTGATAAAACTGCTCTGTATTTTGTTGGGTTTGAATAAAATGAAATGATTATTTCCCCTTGGTTTGAACATATTTTGCACGGCACGATTGCACTTCTCTACCTTGTGGTTCAGGGAGTGTATATCATATATTTTGGATTACTTGAGTGAGGGCAGACAGACAGGGAGAGATCAGAAACTGGCAAGATTTATGGGGACGGGGAGAGACAGTAATGGTGAGTAACGAGCTGCCCTACTGTCTGTTCAAAGACGAGAGAGAGAAACCAAGCCGACAGGGTGCATCGCTGAAGGAGGTTGATTTACGGGAACAGAAAACAGATGAGCTGAGATACAGAAGACAGACATTGCTAAGATAAGATAAGACTTTATTCATCCCGAAGGAAATTGTTGTGCCAGAGTTTTTAGTAAAACGGTACGCTAACAGTGCAGAAAAAAGGGCAATTCAATATCTACGGGAAACATAGACGGTCACATAGTTAATGTAAATATGACCAATATTTAGAAAGAAAAAAACGTAGTGGCAGATACGTAATTGCACGTTATCATAGCACATAAGTGTATAAGTGTGTGTGTGTGTGTGTGTGTGTGTGTGTGTGTGTGTGTGTGTGTGTGTGTGTGTGTGTGTGTGTGTGTGTGTGTGTGTGTGTGTGTGTGTGTGTGTGTGTGTGTGTGTGTGTGTGTGTGTGTGTGTGTGTGTGTGTGTGTGTGTGTGTGTGTGTGCAGGGAGGAGGGAGATCTGGAAAAGCCCAGCAACAGGGCATGCCTTAAATAGCTAGATGGTCGCAGATAACATGACGCTGGAGAAAGCCTGATGGCTCGGGGCATGTGTTGTGTTGTGCTAAGCGTATACGTGCTCAGTGCTGACAGCAGCTTCATGGGCTGCCGTCTGAGTCATATGGCAGATCACATGACACCCCCTCTCCCTCCATTCCCCCCCCTGTCCGCACGAGGCTGGACGATGGTGGGCTGAAACACCGACCGCCCATCTGGATTCCCAAACATCGGGCGTCTGTAGGGACGTTACCCCGATCTACCCTCTGTCAGCGTAACAGGGAAAACCCATTTGGTTTTGGTTTATTCAGGAGTGTGTTTTTTTTACATTTGAGGTATGCAGCTGCTTCTTGAATACAGCCATCAACATGATGTTATTTTTTTTTTCAAAGTCAGCTTCATTGTCAATCTTTCAGTTTGTGTGTACAGACAGAGAGATTGAAATACCGTTTCCCACAATCCCGAATAGAAAGATATATAAAAATATGTATGCAAATATGTACATACCTACATGTACACAATCAAAGACACATTTATACATATGAACACATTAAGACCTAAATAAAAGCACAACAATCAATATATAAAAAAATAACAGTCACTTCAATATCTTTGAGAATTTCACCGTGATGACCCACTAACAGCAAATACAGCGTTGCTAAAATTGCTCGTTAACGCTTAATTAGATCCAACAGGACACCATTCAATTCAAATGTTTCTTATATAGCCCAATATCACAATGTATATGTCACAAGGTCTTAAAAGACTGCACAACATGAGAGACATTAAGGAAGAAGCTAACCCAAACCATCTAACTTCCCAAACATCGGGCGTCTGTAGGGACGTTACCCCGACTACCCTCTGTCAGCGTAACAGAGAAAACCCATTTGTTTTTGGTTTATTCATGAGTGGGTTTTTTTACATTTTAGGTATGCAGCTGCTTCTGTAATGGAGCCACCAACATGACGTTATTTCACCGTGATGACTCACTGAAAGCAAATACAGCGTTGCTTAATTGCTAGTACTCTCACATACTTATGTATATATAATAACTTGCTTTTTTATCTTGTTATTGTTAATTTGTAAATTCAACATGTATATTTTCTACGTTCTTGTTTATTTCTTTTAATTTGTATTGTACAATGCCATGTCTTTTTATGCTGCTGCAAACATGTCCCAAATTGGGATCAATCAAGTCTTATCTTATCTTAGTTAACGCTTAATTAGATCCAACAGGACGCCATTCAATTCAAATCAAATGTTACTTATATAGCCCAATATCGCAATTTATATACAAGCTCTTAAAAGACTGTACAACATGGGAGACATTTCGGAAACAACAACCCTAACCCTAATCGTCAATTTAAGCAGAAGCGCAGAAACACTTTGAGACAAACTACTTTAGTAACTATGATGGTAACTAACCAGCCTCTGAATCATCAAGTTGCAGCACATCATCACTGGAAGACATTAACAATGTGACCGATAGCGCCCAATTTTAAGACCTTGAGAAGTTAACGCACATATTTCTTTTCTTCCGTACTTTGTTCTTCTGTAATGGGAAAGTACTGCATGGAAAACGGTGGGAAAGCTAAATCTTCTTGCTGAATAGCTTCACAGTTCTCGACAGAAGAGACGATGCGTAGAATCACATCACTTGGGAATTAACAACGTAAGAAAAGTAAGAAAAGAACTACCCAGTTTGAGCAAAAACGAACCCTCATGGACTCTTCAGGATGAATCACATTACTAAAGGCACTTAATTACTCAAAGACCAAGTTTGATCATTTTTAAAAGCACATATTTGTTTCTGCTACACTAAAAAATGTAAAGTAGTAAATTAAAAAAGCTAAACTGCTGGCAATTCTCTACGATATGACTTTCACGGAAAAAAAACAACCAATGCAAGATATCACATAATTTATCATGCAAAGGCACGTAGGCAAAATAAAGAAACTAAATACCCAATTTAAGGAAGAGGACTTTCATGTTTAAAACTTCAATATGAGAGAAAAAAAGGCTCTTTTCTGAGCGATAATCACTGCAACACTCGATTACAGCTCGTCTAACTGGCTGGTATCAGAATGACCATTCCCACTGATCTCTGCTTGCCAGTAAAATCATCCAAACAACTCGTTTTCACAAAATCACAGACTGTCCAATCTGGACTTCTCCGTCTGTACGATCCTTCTCTGCCACGGAGACCGAAGCTCACAGAACAAACCGTCCAACTGTCCGGGGTATCTAAAGGCCCGGACACACCAAGCCGATTTTGGCCGTCGATGGGCGTCGACACACCCTGCTCAGATTGGTGTGTCCCGCACTGTTGTGTTTGACTGTCGGCCAAAGGCTGTCGGCAAAAGGAATCACTCTGATTGGCTGTTCAGCTAGAGAATCGGTGCATGAGAAGCGAAACAGAAGTGAGGGACCCAAACAAACTATTAAGAAGGCAAATCTGAGATCTCATTTAACTCCAGCTCTCGACAGGTTGGGGAAAGCCCCATGAGCTTCTTGCTGTAGAGTGAAAATGGAACACGCTATTTGTTGTTTGTTTATATCACGCAGTCTGTCTTCTGGTTGTTGCCTTTTTTAAATGACGAATACTCACTACCGCCACCTGCTGGTAAGGAGAGTTATTGCCACTCACGCATGCGCAGTTTGCACGTCCTTCTTGGCCGTCGGCTGAAGTCTTTCTGGTGTGTTCCAGTGCGACACATGGCCAAGACGCAGAGACATGAGGCGAGGCAACAGTCGGGGGTCCGTCTGTGTCAGTTCGTTGGTGTCAGCTTTGTGTGTCCAGGCCTTTAGACTTTGGTGTGTTTAACTTTTAATACGGATTCATAGAAGACCTGCTGACGCCCTAATCGTTCATCGTAATTCAACTAATTGCAACCAGAATGTAGTGGCATCTTTACCCTGTTACCATCGTGTGAAGAAATGTGTAATGCCAGCCCTAATGGGAGTTCACACCAGCCTCTGCAGCCCTAAGGAGCTTTTAGCATCGTTTAGCTTCCATTAGATCAATGCTTCGGTAGTAGAAAGTAGTTCGATATCAAAGCTCTCAACCCTCTCGTATAGAAACGTCATTATATTAGGCGGCCATTTCAAACAATAGCAGCTCAGACAAAGGAACTAGCACAGGAAAAAGCAAAAGGCCTAAAAAAGGAGTGACTGGTGAAGAAATTGAAACAAAAGCAGATATAAAAATGGTGGAAAGCGAACCAGAATTTAAGGGGACGACCTAAAACAAATACAGATCAAGAAGAACAAATGGGATATCTGGTGGGCTTTTATTCTCAATTAGCTTAAAAACAGGGTGTTTGCAATATTAAAAACGATTAAAAAAAAGAGCTTCAATAACCTTGAGATCTCCTACTTCCATACTCCAAGGCTACAGTACAGTGCCCTGGTATTATAACTATCTCTTTGTTTACATGTGAGGAATTTTAAAATGGCCGTCAGCCAGAAGCTTAATCTTCTTTCTGCCGGGCGTCTTTATCCATTTTGACTCATTTTGGCAGCCATTACTAAAAAAAAGAAATGTTAGATTAGGCTGATGCTTTTATCCGAAGCGACTAACAATTACAGGGACATTCTCCCTGGAGTAACTAAGGGCTAAGTGCCTCACTCAAGGGCACACTAGTGGTGGTGTTCCTGGCGGGATTTGAACTCACAACCTTCAGCCGACCTCACTATCCATTAGACCACCACTACCCCTTAAATATAATATAAATAGTTTTCACCACAATAAACTGCATTTAATTGAGTCCTAATTTACATATTGTGTTCTTGTACTTATCATATTCTATTGACATGTATATAGACTTTTTGCACTTTGTATTTTATTATATATGTTGCATTGTTGGAGGAGCTCAGGTCAGAAGAATGTCCTTGCCATTTCCACTCTGTAGCTTTGTGACATTAAAACCTTTCAATTTGAATAGACTTTTCTCAGCCTATATAAAGCCTACCTTTAAATAGTAACTTGTATATTTTCACTCTAACATTTTATTTCGTGACTTGGTTTATCCATATATGTACTTTGGTCAAAAGGTCTTTCTTTACAGGCAGTTAAAGTATAAAAAAAACAAAGAAAAAAGCCTTCTCGTATTTCTTAAATCCAAAAACATGGGTGTTTTTTCTGGCTTTTTTTTTTTTACATAAATGAAGTCATAAAATAGTTTAAACTGTTTTTAAAAGTAAATAAATATATGTTAGTATATATTTAAGCAATAGCTCACGACAGGCCGTGGTATATGCTCATTATATCAGAGCTAAGGGGCGTGGTTCGGCCCGACGCGAAGCAATTTGCTTTTCAGCCCAACGGTATACTGTTTTTCTCAGACGCGGAGGGATACTGACTTGTTGTGAAAAATAACTTACAATTCTACCCGTGGTATACGCTCAGTATATCACGGCTAAGAACCAATCAGATTGCTTGATTTGACTTGTCCGTTTTATAAAGTTATACATACAATAGTTAAACGTCTCTAAAAGCCATAACAATGAGTAGTATTTTGGCTGAATACCGACCCTATAAGACAAGTTTTTAAAAAAGCATTTTGAAACAGCATATTGGCTAAACTTGAGCAAACCTCAGTAAACGAGGGTCTTTTCATTTCCATTTCTACACGGTAGCTTTTGTGCATTTGACAACAAACCCTTTGAATCATTTGTGAAACGCACCTCACACCTGTGGCTGGAGGACACAAACAGAACAGTTCTTGCTCTGAGGGTCGGGTAAATTAAATGCAAACCTCTGATAAAAAAGCTCTTGGCTCAGAAGAATGGACCACTTGTTTAGCCGCCAGCTACGCTAATCATGTGATCTCACGGTCGTTTGGCTTATCGGACCTCAGCCTCGTTTTCTTTTCCTCCAGGATGAAACCTGATAGGGCGGCTCAGCCAGCTTCAGCCACCCGCTTAATTAATCTGCGGCACCAAAGCCTCTTAATAATACCCAAACGCCACAAAAACAGTCGTTGTAGTCGATGCCAACCTGCCGACGTTTGCTCCAAGCTTTTGGTTTGAGTGGTACGGTTTGGGAATTGGTAGCATGGAGATAAGAGGACCAAAAACTGCCAGAGTTTCCTGTGTCAGTGTGCCAGTGCAAGGTGCTTTGGATAAACGGTCTAATGAAGGCAGGGTCATTTGGGGTTTGATTGCATTTGGACCAAGCTTTGGGAGAGGTTCCCGTATGAAAAATGTAACCGTATTCCCCCCAAAACAATTCTGATTACTGTTATATATAAAAATAAATGGGGTTTACTAGCAGGATTACAATGTTAGTGAAGCACCTTGTGTTCGTTGTAAAAGCATCAGATGTTATTTCTTCTCTGTGAGCTGTACCGTTCTGTAGGATAATACTTTAAGTGTGAATCTATACCTGAATCCTTTTTATGGGATTTTGTTTTACACATGGCCCTAATCGTCTTTTTTTTAAAATTCTCAGAATTTCTTTAAAAACTTTTTTCAAATTCTCACCTTTTTTTTCAAATTCAGATTTTTTTACGAATTTCAATTTTTTTAGACTTCATTCATAATTCTAACTTTTTAACACAAATCTAAATATGTTGAACAAATGAGGACTTTTTATAACAATTCTGACATATTTTTCAAAAGCCTCAAATATTTCTCCAAATTCAGAGTTTTAAAAAAAAATCTGATTTTTCCTTCAAATCTCAGTTTCTTTATTCCAAAAATATAACTTTTTACATAATTCTTACTTTTTTTCCGAGTGGATGAGCTGTTACGTCTCTGTAAGCTGTACTGTAATGTAGGCTAATACTTTAAGTGAGAATCTAAACGCCTGAATCTGCTTTACGGTTCTCACTTTCTCTGCTTCATGGTTCTGTTTTTAATTCAGTAGGTGAACCTATATGTTCATAAAATAGTGTTATTGAGCTTAACTGTGTGTGTTAATCTAAAACGGAGCATTTTCTGTCAGCTCAGATTCTACGTCTGCCCTTTGAAACTGTAGTATGTGCTCACGTGTTTCATTGTTGGCGTTTAGGCTCCTACATTTTGATGTAATCCAAATTAGAGTAGGCTACTGATTACATTTTTTTTTGTAATTGTCTAAAACCATTGTTGTTACACTGAAGTCCCTGCAGCTGGTGGCCAGATGCTGCTTTTCTTCTGGTTGTTTAAAAGCATTTGGATAAAGACCTGGCAGCCGAATGGATGTGGGACTTGGATTTAATCCTTTTTGTCACACTGGGCCGCTTTGTCAGGCGTAATCAGTTTTTTTTTGTTGACCCGCCCTCTATCTTCTTTGCTCTGATTTAAACCGACTTCTTCGCTCTTGATATCTTTCCGAACCCTGTCTCTTTTCTATTTCCCTTCGTCTTCTTCATGCCCTGTTCCTCCCCTGCCCGTCTTTGTCGCTCTTGCATGAGGCTTATCAGCGGGAGAACAAACAAACGCATTGTGTTGTTTTTTTGTGAGAGCAGTCAGAGGCTTATTTCATTGAAACCTGGGCAGGATATCCATCCACAGGGGAGATGGGGGGGCCTGCAGGGATTCTTAATGCCAGCTGAAAACAAGGGTGAAGAGGCAGTGAGGGTGGAACAAAAAAACAATCCAATACCAGGAACACAAAGAGACAGAGACGAGGTGACAATGGGGCACAGACCGTCCTACATATAAAGAAAAGGAGGCAGAAAAAGGACAAACGAAGAGGACAGATGGGCCTGGATGGAAAGAAGAAGAGGGAGGCTTTGATCAAGTGAGGAAGAAGGTAGAGCGATTCAAATGACTGCCACCTCCATGTCAAGGAAAGGCTGGTAGTCTTTCTAAGTGCGTTTCAATATCAACAAGGTCATTGACTGCAAAGCTACACAATAGGCTGAATATCATGAGAACTGAACAAGATGGCCAACAGCAGGATTACACAACACACCAAGGACAGAAGGCTGCTATGCAACCCAAAAGGTCACCGGCTCCATCCCTGCAACAAGTGTACAGTGTTTGACGTGCAACAGAGAAAGATATTGAGACTGTTTTTTGTTTCAGAGAGTCAGCTGAAAGCCCTAAAGAGGCCCTTCGTGCTTTTTGGGGGTTTTCCCATTGCCTGTAGTGTGTTATATAGGTTTCAAATCTAAGGCTAAAATCCCAAATGTTCACACTAACCCTGAAACGCCTCCATTAGACTATTTTATTTATCCGTAGTGTCATCACTATGTAACACTCACGCTCCAACACATTGTACGTGATAGGCTAAGGGGCGGGACATCTCTAAGCTGTTGACCAATCACAACAGAGCCGGCCAGCTAACCAATCAGAGCAGACTGGGCTCTGGTTTCAGACAGAGGGTGAAAAGAGGTGCTGCAGCGTATAGGCAGTATGAGAAGATAAAGAGCTTTTTGAACATTAAAGCATGGAGACATGTAGAGACACTACATACTGATATACACCTGAACATCAGCAGGAGAGGACTCTTTAAAGTAGAGATACTACATACTGATATACACCTGAACATCAACAGGAGAGGACTCTTTAAAGTAGAGACACTACATACTGATATACACCTGAACATCAACAGGAGAGGACTCTTTAAAGTAGAGACACTACACACTGATATACACCTGAACATCAGCAGGAGAGGACTCTTTAAAGTAGAGACACTACATACCGATATACACCTGAACATCAGCAGGAGAGGACTCTTTAAAGTAGAGACACTACATACTGATATACACCTGAACATCAGCAGGAGAGGACTCTTTAAAGTAGAGACACTACATACTGATATACACCTGAACATCAGCAGGAGAGGACTCTTTAAAGTAGAGACACTACATACTGATATACACCTGAACATCAGCAGGAGAGGACTCTTTAAAGTAGAGACACTACATACTGATATACACCTGAACATCAGCAGGAGAGGACTCTTTAAAGTAGAGACACTACATACTGATATACACCTGAACATCAGCAGGAGAGGACTCTTTAAAGTAGAGACACTACATACTGATATACACCTGAACATCAGCAGGAGAGGACTCTTTAAAGTAGAGACACTACATACTGATATACACCTGAACATCAGCAGGAGAGGACTCTTTAAAGTAGAGACACTACATACCGATATACACCTGAACATCAGCAGGAGAGGACTCTTTAAAGTAGAGACACGACATACTGATATACACCTGAACATCAGCAGGAGAGGACTCTTTAAAGTAGAGACACTACATACTGATATACACCTGAACATCAGCAGGAGAGGACTCTTTAAAGTAGAGACACTACATACTGATATACACCTGAACATCAGCAGGAGAGGACTCTTTAAAGTAGAGACACTACATACTGATATACACCTGAACATCAGCAGGAGAGGACTCTTTAAAGTAGAGACACTACATACTGATATACACCTGAACATCAGCAGGAGAGGACTCTTTAAAGTAGAGACACTACATACTGATATACACCTGAACATCAGCAGGAGAGGACTCTTTAAAGATGATAAGGACATGTCTTTGCTTCCCTAGAGTCCCATCCATCACTTTGAATGAGTTGCATACTAAGAGTTATTAAAAAAGCCTGAGCAGACAGACTTAAAGTAGAGCCTGGACAACCTAAGAGGCAAATCCTGACCTATAAACAGAACTGCAGAGAGAGAGAGAGAGAGAAAGATTGAGGGTCGTGCAAATGTTTGTACGGATATAACTTGGCATGTAAGCACAGGCAACCTCGATCCAGAGTGGGTTCTCCGGGTTCTCCGGGACACCACAGAGTCATCATCTGTGCAGCATCAGTATTCAGTAACCACAGATCAATACCTCTCCCATTTAAACTCATCCGACCTTCCTCACTCTGCCATTCATCTGGGGAGTATACGCACATTACAATGGCTTCGAACAGCAAGGAAATACACGTTCAGAGGTTTTATGGCTTCACGGCTTGACAGCTCTAACAGCAGCTCTTGTCTTATATCATATAGTTTAGATGAAGTACACACCACACTGAGAGGAAACTTAGTCTATCCACAGAATGTAAGCTATTAACGTTATCTATCTATGGATTCAAAATAACCATGCAGCTCCAAAGTCGCAATATGGACGGTGCGATATCCAAAAGGCAGGGTGCGCAGTGTATGTTTTAGGATGCATTTGTGTCAAACATACCATTCTCTGAATTAAGTATTGTGGTCCTGGCCTACACATTGTCTTCTAAAGACTCAAGATAAGGTACAGAGCCTCCGAGAAAAACAGAACATTTAAGAAATGAGAACAATACGAGTAATTAGATCACGATTACAAAATAAGTCAAAGCTATTTCCAAGTCATGTTGCCCTATTTCAAACACTGGCCGCTGTTATGAGGTCTGCTTTGATTTCTTATTTCTCCAACAAGTTTGATGTGAAAATTACTGATAAGTGTAAAAATAAGTCAAATAAGAATCAAGAAATTGAATGATCAGGAGTTTGAATTTGAGCAAATAACCATGATTGATGAAATGAATCTAGAAACAAGTAAATACTTTTTTTGGGGGCTAAAACAAAAGGCTGTTCTTTCCAAGTTCAGTATATCTCTTAATATCAATTAATATTACTTGGTAAGTTTTTGTTGATTGTGGAGAAAATGGCCAATGTGTGGACATTTCATCAATGTGTTCTGCTTTGGTCGGGAACAAAGGACATCCAATTGTCTGCAAATTACTTTTTTAAACCACAAGACAAATCAAATCAAACATTTAGAAACAAAACCCAAAAAACACACAAAATCAAACTGAATGCATCCGTCGCTTATCTATCTGTTTTACCAGACAATCTTCAGACAGACAGACTTCTGCAAATACTTGATGAACTGACTAACCATCCTCTAATCCAGTGGTTCTCAACTGGTCAGGCCTCGGGACCCACTTTTTCCTTAGTCAATAGATCACAACCCGAAATTTTGAACCACTCAAATCTATTCAACAAAAAATCCTGCAGTAATATATACTCTTTGCAGCACAATACTAATTAAAGTGAAGTAGAGTGCTTATATCCCTTCACAGAACAAAAGAATGCTTTTAAATAAGGTTTAATGAGATGCTGGAATCAAAGCTGAACTGTATAACATAAAAAGGCACACGTGATGAAAACCTAACCCCAGCAGGGGGTCTGGGGGGATTCTCCCCCAGGAGATTTTTTGAAATACTAATATATAAACTACCCATTCTGGTACACTCTGAGAAGAAAATAAATAGATGTATTACGACATATTAATAATATTTTATTATTAAGAATAGTTCTACCGCAAAGTTATTCTCCGTGGGGACTTGGAGTCTACAATCTTGATTCTGATTGGCCAGAAGACTCGAAGAAAACATCAGCAAAGATGTTTTATTGAGAAGATGATCACTACGTGACAGAAGTTTTCAAAACCGTTTATGGTCTCCAGTACTTTCAGTCCAACGCCTACTGCATGCACAGCGTTAGAAAATCGGGCCTTCAAAATAAAAGTTTGACTTTTTGCCCCCCACCCAAAAAAAAAAAAAGGAATTTTTTTTTTTCACTCACACTTCTGCGACCCACTCGAAACGGGTACGCGACCCACTTTTGGGTTGCGACCCACCAGTTGAGAACCACTGCTCTAATCCACTACATATAGTTTACCTATTTCAGCCAAATTCTTGCAAAAATACATAAAAAAGCAAACCGAATGCACCCGTCGCTTATCTATCTGTTTTACCAGACGATCTTCGGACAGACAGACTTCTGCAAATAGCGGATGGACTCTAATCCACTACATACATACATAGTTTACCACTGTTTCCTTGTATTTCAGCCAAAACTTCCACTACATACTGTATGTCAATATAAAACAACAATGTCACCTTTAAATCAAGCGGCACCTTCCTAATTGGTTGTCAATAGTCTCTAGGGACCAACAGGAGCCAGAACCAGTGACTTCCACCATCTGTTTGGTTCTGATACTTCAGCAGGTGGTGCTTGTTTGGACACTAGGGTTTGATCACGCTGTCCTTTTCTGGCAGGAGGAGCCAACCAGTCGCTCAGCCAGCTCCCGTCCAACAGACACAATTAGAGACACTGCTTATCAGCGGGTAATTACAAAGCAAAGACAGAAACAGTGGGGCAGAGTCTCTCATCGTGATCACACAAGTGTTCTGCACATTTCTGGGGGAAAAGCCACTGATAATAACACACTCATTTAGCAGGCATTGGTGACCATTCATCACTCATTGAACAACTCAATTCTGGGTCATTATTACAGCTCATCGGCTCATCTCAAAGGCGGTTTGCTCCGAGCTGTTTGATTTAACCCAGACAATGGTTAAGATAGCAGAGGCTTAGCTAATGAATACAGGAGTGTGTGTTCTTGTGTGTTTTCCGGACTCACCCTCAGGGCCTCGATGACCAGGTCGCGGGCCTCCAGCTCTCCCTCCATGATGCTCAGCAGGGTGAGCAGCTCGGGCTTGCTCAGGTTATCCATGTTGAACTCACATTTCTGCAACACAGGCCGAAAAAAAAAAATGTCAGATTTGTATAATACATTTAACAGTTCATTGTCAAAGTAGGGATTGGTGTTGGACCCTTGATTCTTCTTTAATACCCATCAAAAAAGCTGCTTTTTTTATTATTCGTTGACCAGATTTTAGAATCAGAACCAACTTTATTGGCAAATTATGATTGCGCTACAAGGAAACTGACACTGCTCTAAATGTACACAGACAAACAGAAAAGAAAGGACAACATAGCTGAACAAATTATAGTAGTGTATAAGATTATTATGTATTGTATGTAAAAAATAGCGATCTTTGTTAATATTGTATTATGTCTGAAAATGTACTTTTAAATGAAGTATTTTTGCACACTTGTACTTCAACTTTATTAGGTGTTATATCTAAATAATGTTTCCACCACTGTAGTTTGGGCACGTTAACAAATAGCATATTAGCTAAACGTTTCTCCATCAATCCACAAAGCCAACTGTACAGGTCATCATTATCACAGTGGACAACTAGGATAGCACATGTGTCTGACTTGTAGAGAACCATTAAATGCAAAACCACTGCTACGAGTAAAACATCTGAGAAAAACAATACTGAGAGTGCTGATATCAAAAGAACAACACCAACATGCTAACATGACACAGTATGGCACCATTAGCATGTTAGCATTTCTCTCAAACTATAGCTCAGATTAAAGAAATGTTTCGATGTGGAGTTATCCGAGCATGATCACATGTTTAGCTGTTTTTGGTTTTACATGGAAAGTCAGCAGATCATCCTCTGGCGAATGTCAACCAAAAATCGTTTTTTTTTGTTTGAAGCTAGGTTCCCTTTGGGCCAAAGTGTTGGTCAGTCAAATGAACTCTGAAATGTCATCGACATATTTACCAAGAAGGAGCCCAACAGCCAAGACACAAACTAAAAAATAAACCTTTATAGAAGCCACCTTTTTATTTGTCACACCGTTTATAGATTTGTTTTCTCTCCACGGTCATCTGTATATTTTTCTTACTCAGTAATGCTGGTTTATTTCTATTTCTATTTTGAGATGTTTATATTTTACAGGGTATATGCAGGAATCCTGAAGTCACATGTATTACATTTTAAGACCTTTTTTAAGACGCTTTCCATACATTTTAAGAGCTCATCGCCACCTGGAGTTCTAACCGGTTACCTTGGCGACACACTCACATTTACTATATACAGTATTGATTGTCCTTCCTCCTGATCTTCCAACCATTTGGACGCAAACTTGCATTTCCCCATAACGATGTTGCTAAGCAACCGGCGTAAACGGACCTTCGCGCGCTATCAAGCAGTGAGCGTGCGATGTCCTGTTCAGATGACGTCAAATCCAACGGGATGCCATAAATAAACTACACAGAATCACACTACACACCTACGCAATGATTACATTCAAGCAGACTGTAGAATACAACCTCTTTGGACAATTTATATACTTATTGAAAACAAGCTACAAAATGTAACACCTTGGAAAATGCCGTTTAATACTTTTTAATAGCCTTCATTTTCGCTAAATTAATTGATCAACTTTTAATACTTTTTAAGACCCCGCGGACACCCTGATGTAGAATTATTTATTTCCACTCTTTTAATGTGTTATTATGTGCAATGCCTTGTTTTGTTTTATGCTGCTGCAACAAAAACAATTCACAAATTGGGATTAATAAAGTACATCTTATTTTACTTTGAAAATGCCTCAAAGTCTTAAGGGTCTGATTTCAAAGATTTGACCCTTTGTAATTTGGTTATTCTTCATCATGAGAAAGCACGACCAAAGAACTCATTGCACCAACTTTGTGTAGAAAGAAGTTGCTCACATGACAAATGCTCCACTTACTTCCCGTCTCCACCTGGTCTCATTAGGTGCAGCCCTCAAATTAGGCTCAATGTCCCGTCCTACCTCAAAGCTATTAAGGTGTAATTACATTTAGATAAGGTCATTAGGCAGCTATGTGGTCAGGAGAGGCCGCAGGGATAAGGGGTGCAGATGACTGTAATTTGGAGTGACTAGAAACACTTTATTCTTCCCCCTGATGTCATTAAAAGTGTTTTCCCGTCTACTTAGGAAGGAAAACAGCTGTGTGTTGCCTCTGTCTAGAGGTTTAAAGGACGTAGGAATGTTTAAAGTGAAGTCAAACGTATCTCCAACTATTTTATTTCCTCTCACGGTGAATCCCATTTTCTCTGCAGTCACAATTACAGAGTTTATAGAAGCAGGCCTTTCTTTAAATAAAGTTTTTTTTATTATTTTTCTTTAATGGTTTGTTCCCATTTGAAAACAATTGGTCCCGTTTCCTTTCTACTTTCGCCAAATTAAACTTGTTCAGGGTAAAACTACTCCATTACAAGTACTTGCTCCATCATTGAGACATGTTTTACTTGCTTTTATGGCTGTGTGTCGAATAGGGTGTGACCATTTTTAGTTTACGTGTTGTTAAATCGGACAAATAGAATTAGAGACTGGTTAAAAAAACAGTTTGGACTGAAATTAGGTCCAAGAAATGTCAGAGAAGTGTGACATTCAAGACGAAATGTTTGTCGAGACATCGTGATATTTGGTGCAGTACAGTTAGTCCTGTTCACCTTCGACCCCTCAGAGTGAGACAGCTTTTAAAGACAGCTTTTTATATAGTTCAGATTCCAAAGCAAAGCGTCAAATTGTTGTGTCGAGGGACCTTGAAAGGGACTCATTCAAAGCAAAACCTCAGTGAGGAAAATGAGAGCAATTCTTGGTTGAAGAGTCCAAAAACAGTGATGTAACTTCAAATAAAAAAAAACAGAAACCGATGACAGAGGACTATGCAGTTACCGTTTTGGAAGCCGTTTCAGTCATATGCTGAGAAAGCTACTTCCAGCTGTATCTTCAATATCTGGAAGCTTTTCAGCAGGCTATGTGTTCACTAAAACCTTAATAAAACAAAGACTGGAGCGGGGAAACGGAGGAATCGAAGAGCGCCTCTGCTTCTGCTCCACATCAGGCCGATTGCTACCTGCTCGTTTCGCAGACGTTCAGTTGCCAGCTGGCCATTTAAGGCCTGATTTACAAGCCTACATCGAGACCTCGGCCAAGATTATTCCATTTCATCAAGGAGTCCGACACGTCTGCAGAGGTCCCTCGCTCAGAAAATGACTTTGAGCAGGCCGGTGTAACATTTCAACAAGCTGCTGCCTTCTGTGTGTCCTCTATACGCTGCGGTGACGTTGTTTATTTCACCGCAAAGGGGGAAAAGTTCATGCTCGGACAACGGGAACCGAGATAATAAATCCATATGAATAAACAGACCAACGCCCCCTGCTTTACACAGCCAGGAAACCCCTTGACGGGAAGCTGGAAGAAGAAGTACAAGAATATCTTTGTGTCTTTTTGCTCTAATTTTAAACCTTTGAATTGGAAAAGTGTTACGTCAATCACGTGTTTCAGTTTAGTCAAACCGTGTTGTTTTATTCTGATGCCATCACGGCAAGTCTGGAAATAAAACCAGGAGAGATTACAAAGGGATAGATTCATTCGCCTGACGTATAATCGATCCCCGAGCCCCCCGGTTTTTCCTGGAAGTGTTCATCACTCAGAGAATTGGTCGACTCAGGGAGGTTTGATGGACGGCGGGCCTGAGACCTGACGGCTGCTTCTCTCTCTCTGACATTTCTGCACAGTGAGCAGGTGAGGGAAGCGAACACTAATTTGTTCCATGAGTCGTGTGCTGAGGCTCGCTGTTTGTTAGAACAATCTCACTGGTCTCCGGCTTGAGCTTCAATCTCAGGATCCGTGTATTTCTGATCCTTGCAAGAATGGAAGTAGTCATCACATACAGAGCATAGGGCTGCTCAATTAATAGTATTTTAATCGCGATTACGATTATGGCTTGCAACGGTTATGAAAACAACGTAATCGAAATAAAACTTTTTTTTTTTTTTTTTTTTTTTTCAGTTGAATTATACTTAAAGTTCAGGGTAATCAACTGTTAAAAACATACTGTTCAAAAAAAAAATCTCCAATAAATGGATGTTTTCAAAGTCAATGAATAATCGCAATTACAATTATTGACCCAAATAATCGAGATTATGATTTTTGCCATAATCGAGACGCCCTAACAGAGCATCAAGTAGTTCCTGAACAGTGTCCTTCACATGCTGATATCCAAGAGAGGGAGTTCCACAGTCACAAGATGGAGGAATAGAAAGCAGTATTCAATGTTTACTTCAGATTAGCTCCACGTCAGAAATGCTCATGCTTGTCATATGTCTCTCTCCATAGAGGCTGAATCATCATGTTAATCACATAGCTATCATATGCCTCAAACAGTCCTGATGCTCTTCTAGGTAATCACACATCCTGTCATGTTCACAGCTACAGTTGGGATACCTTTCAGTTACTCTCACATTGGAAGAGGACACTCAGTACTTTCCCAACCCTGTTAAACCTGCTCCGCTTAATAAGACCCGTGTCGCTTCACACCGAGCCACCAGGGACGAGAACGTCTCTTTCTGTCCTCCACTCGTTGTTCTGCTGAACAAAAAAGGCTTGCTAAGGTCAGTACGCTTCTAATGGACTCTTGTCCCATTGCTGCGAGAACAAATGTGGGTGATATTACAGCCTGTTATTAGACGCCTGGGAGGAGTTACAAGGAAAAGAGGTCATAAATTGTGGGAATAACAACGTATGAGACTTGGTTTTCATTTTATATGTCCAGGTTTTGAGATATCTGTCTTCATAGGGAACTATTTCTGATGAAGTCCAGAGAAAATTGGTGCCTGTGGATTTGAGCAAACGAAACTCAAACTATAAATCTGCTGATTGTTATTTCCCTAAATTGGTCAAATGATTGTCAGAACATATACTGACAGGTGATACCTCACGTTTGCCCACAGCTTTGAATTGGACTTATTTGGATTTACAAGCCTCAAATTCAAAAGGTGTTCAACACATAGCAACACATAAAATAAAGAACAGAAGCTGAATCCTTCTGCCTGAGAAGCTAAAAGAAGGAAATAGGTTTTGTTTTTTGACTAAAAAAAGGTTAAAAAAAAATATTTGTATACCTCACTACAGAGAAATCATTAATAAGTGTGTATAGGTGGATCTGAAGAAGCTGCTTATTGTAAAAACGTGATTATACCTGAGTTTCCCAACGGGGATTAATAAAAGTCCATCTTATCTAATCTTAGTACCAGCAGGTACCAACACAACCGAAGACCCATTCTTCCTTCCTTTCTGCAAGCGTTCACGATCTAATAAGGCAGAAATACCAATGAAATCTCTTTTAAAAACCAAGTGTAAGATGTAGTCAAGGTAACACGAGACCAATGATTGAACTAACAACTGCATGAAGGTAACTGATATGGTAAGAGCGGAGAATTCGCTCACGTCATGTCCGATTACCGGTCCACTTAACTGGGTTAGTATCAGCACTGATACCAATCCAATCGGGTCAGTGCAACTCTAGCTAAGAGCACCACGAACAAAACTCCATTGAGCTCCATGCATTAGTATGAGAGAGTAAACCTCAGACAGATATCTCTAAACGCTGGCACCAAAAATGTGTCTGCACGGTTGGATTGTTGGATAATCTGGGTGAACTGACCCTTTAGTAAATGGCACAATTACACCTAATCTTCTCCGATGACCTCTCCAACTGGTTTACACGGTAATATGAAACCCCTCGTGTTTGAAAAGAGCGGAAACGCTGTCGTCAAGAAGAAGAAGAAGTGATGACATTACAGCCACTCATGTTAATGGCACTTCTCCAACATGGCGGCATATAAGAATAACAGAGGCTCTCAGGCTTCATTCAAACGCTGCACAACTTTAAGATAAGGAAGGAGCTGCTGAGCGTCATTAGGTGACCTTTTAAACGAATATCCAACTGTTTCTAGAACCTTAGTGTAATGTTGTGTTGGTTTATCATCGAACTCAAGCAGCCAGACTATCAGAGCACGGGGTGAAACAGAAATTATGAAAACATTCATCACTTGTGAGTTTCACTAAATATAATTGGGAGGAAATAGAGATACAACGTTGATAAGTTACCAAAACCTTCTATTGGAAACATTCATTCAGAATTAAGCACAAATCTGTCTAATGTTCAAAACTGCATCGTCTCCCTGCCGTCAAATAAACCCAATTCCTTCCAAAGCGCTTCATATTCTACCAGTTGAAAAGTGTATTTATATTAAAGTGTATTTATAAGTGTTGTGTACAAGAAAGAAGCAAAAATCCTTTAAGTTGACAAAACGGCTTTGTTTCACTGAAATAGCGTCAAAATCACAAAGTGCCATTGAGAGTCACATTGTTAACGAAAATGTACTCAAAGTGCTTCATTTTCTAGTTTTACGCTTTTTATCCAGAAAAGTGCAAAAAAAGTTAAAAAAAAATAGAATAAAAAAATATATATATATAGCCTATAAATTAAAAAAATAAAATTAAAAAAAATAAAATTTACTTTTGGAGCGCAGATCCGACTTCTTGCTTCAACTTTAACCAACTTGACTTACTGTAGTACATTATTTCAATGCAGTGAGATATTATCCAGCAGTTTGGAGTGGTTGACTTAAAAATGTTGGCAGAATATTACTAAACTAGGCGAGTCTTTTTTACATTAAAGCCAGATTTGAAGATGCTGAACGACCTGAGTAACACTTTAAAAATAATTGTATATTCCCCCTAGTCTAAATTGTGTACTCGTTGCCATCGTTGCCATTGTTTATGACCATATTTGACTAATCTTCTGAACATAACAGGACAAGAGACACACACATTAAGGTGATGAGAGCAGGTTCACCAAACTAATTAAGAAAAATAGAAAGAAAAAATTAAAATAGCTAATTGATAACTTTCATTAGATTTTGCACATCGAAAACTTCTTCAACTTTGACCTACTGTACTTTCTGTAGTCATGCAATAACAGGTTATCCAATAGTTTCGGGTAGCTCTGTTTTATTTTGAATCCAATAATTCCTCAACTGGTGATTGTTAAAACTAGGGATGGCTTTTGACAGCTGAGCTGATTCCTCGGGTTAGGGGTTTTATTCATGCTCGATTCAGCCATTTCTCCTCACTTCTTTTTATTGGCAAAGAGCAACATAAAAGTAGCCGCTTCTCATTTGCAGCCGTTACTCGTTAAGACAGGCAGCAGATGAGCTGTAGATAATTAACATTAATCTGTAAAACCTCAAATGAAACGTTGCTCTCTGGTTAATGTGCTCTCAGACAAATATCGATTGTGATTGAAAGACACATTACTCTGCAACACTAATGAATAGACCTGGATGTTTTTGGAGATGAACCAGGAAGTCACACAAAGCCACGACTCTTTTCCCAATCAGCTGATCACTTCACATCAATTTAAGAATCTTATAATCATATCAACATTTTCATCTACTAAACTTGATTATTCTGAATCAGGACACTCAGTTTTTAAAGTTAATAGATGTAAAATGATGCGTGATTAAAGCTAGTTAAATGCATTCAATTATGATTTCATACATCTCTCTTTCAGCTCGGAGGAAGAGGCTGTGAACTTGAATTAGGCGAAACCAGTCTCGCCCTTCACAGCCAGCAACAGGTGGTTAGACGGCTTTACATTACAGGTAGCTATTTGAGCCTTTAGTCACTTGCAAACATTGAAAGGTAAACCAAAGAAATATCTTAATCATGTGACCTATTGGGTTTCTTGGCCTTATAATGTAGCCTCAGATCGCATTCATTTGAAAAAAAAAAAAGGGGACAAGGCTTAAGATTTCAGTCCAAGTTGATTTAGACAAACAATGGACACGTTTTGAGAATTGTGTTCATGGTATACAGCATTTTTATGTGTATGCACAACGGAGAAAAACTGAGATAAATAGTTTATAATTCTGCAGATAAGGGCTACACAATTTGGTAAAATAACAAATTGTTTTTTGACTAATATTGGAATTGCGATAGGATTCACGATATTGCAAAAATAATTCTCCTTATGTTAAATGATTATGAGAGAAAACCATTTGTAGGCCAGGACTTCTCTGCAGACTCACAATACTGCATTTGAACATAAGTTAGCCATACATAAATAGTGTAGCCCTTCTCCAAATATATAAACGATGCCATACGTTTACCAGTGGGCCCTTAGGTCACCTCCAATAGATGGATAGTCACTTAATTGTCATTTGCGTTATATTCTAATGCTTTTTAAAGTTGTTTCGGTACTTCCGATTGCCTTGTTGAAATGTGCTCAAACTAGCCTTGCATTAACAGACCGTTCTACAATACATTTCATTAAGCGTAAGCTGTTACTGCCAACAATGTGAAATCAACCATGAAGTACTCAAAATAGCAAGAAACCTGCAAGAAGAATTCTTTTTAAATAAGCCTAACCATTGTAAGTGCATCGGCTTCTACGGACGAAGATTACGGAAACATGTAATTAAAAAACGTGAGATCTGACCAAACGTGTTTTTTGATCAGAATCAGAAACCGGTTGATTACCAGGTAGTTCGACACGTACGAGGAATTTCACTTGGTGTCGTGGTGCCTACATAAAAGTAAAACAAAAATGTAAAACACAGATAGAAAACTATTTTTTTTTAAATATAATAACATTAAAAAACATGGTAAAATATAGCAGGCCACGGTGCGTTGGAAACAGACAGGTTTTTTCCACCTAAATGATGAAAGCTCAACTCATTATCTACAAAAAATGTTGTTTACTTCATCACAAGAGGCTGCAGATGAGCTGTGCAAACGAGGTGGGCTTTCTTTCATTGACCTCTGACCCCTCGCTGGACTATGAGGGTCGGCCCTTCTGAGTCCTTTCGAATTAGAAACTCCCCCCCCCCCCCCACCAACAACGGAGAGTCTGACAGGGGTGAGCAAAGAGCAAAGAGCTTAATTTAGCTGGGGGGGGGGGGGGAGGAGGAAGTTGGATCCTGGAGAAAGGAGAGATTGAGATGTGCGGAAGCTGAGGAGTCTCCATGTCTCCAGAGAACCTGTTCACCTCGCTGCTGGACGTGAAGTCGCCTTGAAGCAGCGCAGTAGTGGAAGTCTCTCTCTCTCTCTCTCTCTCTCTCTCTCCCTCTCTCTCTCTCAATTCAATATCTCCATCACATACATATTTTTAGGGAGCAAATCAATCACAAACCTTCGATAAAAACCCTCTATTTTCAGGCTGCTACCTGTGAGAAATCACTGTGTGTGTGTAAACATGTAGAACTCAACAAAAGGACTAGATTTCAAGAATGACTTCATTCAATTATCATTCATACAATCAGCTCAAGAAAAGGTTGAAATAATTATTTTAGCAGCGAGTAATCATCCACTGAGTTCGATAAAAAGCCTCGGTGTTCATGCTGCAACCCGTGTTTGGGTACAACTCAACAAAAGGGACTCGTTTTCAAGATTTACTTTGAGTTGCCTTGAGTCAATTGTCTGACAACCAATGAAAGGCCTTTGTTAGTAGAGCTTTTGCAAACTACGGAAGCCTGTAAGGCAACATTCGAGAAGGACCACTTACAGAAATAACTATTGTAATGCCACAATCAGCTCTGCAAGCAAAAGGTGTATATACGTGCAAGAAAAAGAAAGGTGGAACAAAATGTTTTCAGGGAGCAGTAAAAAACAAACCTTGATAAAAAAGAAGTTTAGTCAGCACTTCTACTTTTACCAGAGTATTTTTAAACACGAGTATGTGTACTTCGACTTGAGTAAAGGATGTGTGTACTTTTGCCATCTCTGTGTAAAGTAGCCTCGAAGCAGCGCGGAAGAGGGGGGGGGAGCTGACATGGTACTCCCAGCTATGCCAGCTGAGTCACTGAAATTAAGACCAATTTAGAAAGGTGTCTGGTGAACAGGGCAGCCCCCCCCCCCCCCCCGCACCTTCTTCGTTCTTCAGAACTGTTACAGGATGTGCATTTTGTAAATTGTGTATTTTTGGTAATCTTTAAACTTGTTTGTCTCTCTTGTCTGCTGTAACAACATAAATGTTCCCTCTGTGGGACTAATAAAGGTATTCTGATTCTGCCTCTGCCCTGCATCCACCCCCGCAGATCTTTCTCCCACCAACATCTCCTCAACTCACCGCTAACCCCCACCTCAAAAACCCCACAATGCACTGCTTCTATCGCCAGCCCACCTCTTTTTAAAAGAGAGTTTGTGTTGGTATTGCACACAAGAGTTCAAACAAAAAAGAACGAGGACAGAAACTCGAGTTGCAAAAGCATCACGGCCCATTTGTGCATCAGGTGGATAACAACAGTCTGTACATGGTGAGCTTTTACAAACTACGGAAGCCTGTAAGGCAACATTCGAGAAGGACCACTTGAACAAATAACCATTTTAATGCCACAATCAGCTCTGCAAGCAAAGGTGAACATCTGCATGTAATACTCAACAACTCAACTACTTTTAAAGAAATAATGTAAGTTGTCTTGAGTATGGTGAGCTTTTCTATGGAAGCCTGTAAGGACTCATGTAGGTCTGATTTGTGGTGAACCACTTCAGGAAATAACAATGTTCTTTCCCTAATCAGCTCTGCAGGTGAATATCATGTGCAAGAAATAAAAAAAGGTGGAATAAAATCCTTTCAGGTGTCAGGTGGATAACAACAGTCTGACATCATGGCGGGGGGGGGGTTTCATGACCTCACAGCGTACGGAGCAAGTGATTGATCAATTTGCACAGAGGGATGTTGAGCCGCTGCCTGGCACAACCTGAAGGAAATCACAACTATGTGCGTGTAAACATGTTAAACTCAACAAAGGGACTGAAAATACCCTGAGCTGTCTTGAGTGTATGGTCTGACTGTCTGGTCTGACAATCAGTGTAAACCTGCAGAGGGCTTTGTTAGGTGAGCTGATAGAAACTACGAAAGCCTGTAAGCAATCATTGGAGGATCATCACTTCAGAAAATAAGCTTTTCGTGCCACAATCAGCTCTGCAAGCTTTTCAGGGAGCAAATCAACTGCAAAGGTGGATAAAAACCCTCTTTTTTTAAGGCTGAAATCACAAATATGTGTTTGTAAACGTGTGCAAATCAACAAAGGGACTAGTTTTCAAGGATTACTTTGAGTTGTCTTGAGTCAATGGTCCAAAAATCTGTGTTAACCTGTGTAGATCTATCTGTTACAAGCCTGTAAGGAATCATTGGAGGAGGACCACTTCAGTAAATAAACCTTTTCATGCCACAATCAGCTCTACAAGACAGCTGCATATTATTTGCAAGAAAACCTTTAATTTTGAGGAAGCAAATCAATCACAAACCTGGAAAAAAAACGTCTATTTTCATGCTGCAACCTGTGAGAAATCACAACTATGTGTGTGTAAACAGGTCAACTCAACAAAAGGACTCGATTTCAAGAATGACTTCATTAAAGACCATTCTCATGCCACAATCAGCTCCAAAACGATTTTTTCAGAGAGTAATCATCCACTGTAAAGCCTCAGTTGTCATGCTGCAAGCCGTGTTTGGGTACAACTCAACAAAAGGGACTAGTTTTGAAGAAATACTTTGAGTTGTCTTGAGTCAATGTCCTGACCAGTGGATCAGTGGAAGGCTTTGTTAGGTGAGCTTTTACAAACTATGGAAGCCTGTAAGGACTCATATAGGTCTGATTTGTGGTGAACCACTTCAGGAAATAACAATTTTCTTTCCCCTATCAGCTCTGCAGGTGAATATCAAGTGCAAGAAATAAAAAAAGGTGGAATAAAAAAATTTCAGGGAGCAAATCAACAACAAACCTTTGTGAAAAGCCTCTATTTTATGCAGCAACTTGTGAGAAATCACAACAGTGTGTGTGTAGACTCAACGGAAAGACTACTTTTAAATAAATCCCCTAACCCCCAACCTGTATAGGGTTTTGTAAGGTGAGCTTTTACAAACTATGGAAGCCTGTAAGGAATCACGTAGGTCTGCTTTGTGGACCACTTCAGTAAATAAATAACCATTTCAATGCCACAATCAGCTCTGCAAGCCAGGTGAATATAACGTGTAAGAAATCAAAAAGGAGGAATACAGTCTCTCCATGGAGCAGACCTCGATAGAAAGTCCGTATTTCCAGATGTAAGCGTCCTGCAGCCTGCCTCACATCTCTAAGTCTCTGCGTAGTAACCCCGTTTACAGCCGTGTTATATCTGATCTACAACCGGAGTACACTGCACGGTTCCTCTGCGATCCGGAACAAGCAGGCGACACGAAAATAAATCATGTTAAGATGTGATAAAACAACTGCCTTGTGTGAGAGTCGCATTTCTGAGTCACCCTACACCGAACCCCTTGTTTTTCTCCAGACATTGTCACCGCTGTTGCTCCATAGAGATGCGCACGGCATTTCTTCGTCTTTTCACCACCTAACAATAACAATAAAAGCCTCTCTCCATGTCTTACCGTGTCCACACTCCCCAGCACGGCGGTGGCCAGGGTTTGTACCGGAGGAGGCTGCTCTCCACTGGCTCCCTCCGACGCCATCTTCGTACTGTAGCGGTCTGCTGGAGCGAGGGCGCATCCGGCACTCATTAACTATTGCGCTGCTGTGCGCAAATCACTCCAAAACAAGGCCATTGGGAAAAAAAGGGTGAAAAGAGAAAAATGTGGGATTTTGGAAGCTGGGAGCTGCGTAATTTAAGGATAAGGATTGCGAGCACGACAGGTCTCCAAGCTGTGGAGAGAGAAAGTCCTGTGTGTATGTGCGTGTGTGTGTGTGTGTGTGTGTGTATGTGCGCGCGCGCGTGTGTGTTTGTGTGTGTGTGTGTGTGTGTGTGTGTGTGTGTGTGTGTGTGTGTGTGTGTGTGTGTGTGTGTGTGTGTGTATGTGCGTGTGTGTGCGTGTGTGTGGGAGGAGGAGGAGGGCAGTCCGGTGGGCGTGGACCGAGCAACGCGTAACAGATCCAGATGCAAAGCCCCGGTGGAGACTGGAGAGGAGTGATTGACAGCAGCATTTGTCGGCCTCTGAAGATGTAAAATAATACAGTGAGTCGGGGGGGGGGGGGGGGTTGTTGACCTGCAGGGGCCGGGGCAGCGAGACAATGAGAAAAGTGCATGAATGCGTTCCTGCAAGGGTTAAAAAGGCTCATTTAAAAGCCATTTTGGATCATTTCTCTCACAATGTTTCTATCTTATTTGGTCTATTCAAACATGTACAAAACCATGCTTTCACATACCGAGGTGATAACCCCAAGAAAGAAGGGGCTCTCTCAGTGATATTTCCCATTAACAATCTACCATCTTTCACCACAAATTAACTACTCTGAGTACAGGTAGTACAACAACATTACATCAGTATTAGTAAAACCCCTAATAATTTCCAAGAAGTGCTTGTTTATAGTAGCTATGGAAGTTGGAATATTTTCAGGAAAATTGGAATTAAAAGTTGGTCAACAGGAAATTATGCAATTTAACATCTAAGAAGATTAAATATATGCTTGTTTAAAGAGTCCGCTCCTGCTGATGTTCAGGTGTATATCAGTATGTAGTGTCTCTACTTTAAAGAGTCCTCTCCTGCTGATGTTCAGGTGTATATCAGTATGTAGTGTCTCTACTTTAAAGAGTCCTCCTGCTGATGTTCAGGTGTATATCAGTATGTAGTGTCTCTACTTTAAGGAGTCCTCTCCTGCTGATGTTCAGGTGTATATCAGTATGTAGTGTCTCTACTTTAAAGAGTCCTCTCCTGCTGATGTTCAGGTGTATATCAGTATGTAGTGTCTCCACTTTAAAGAGTCCTCTCCTGCTGATGTTCAGGTGTATATCAGTATGTAGTGTCTCTACTTTAAAGAGTCCTCTCCTGCTGATGTTCAGGTGTATATCAGTATGTAGTGTCTCTACTTTAAAGAGTCCGCTCCTGCTGATGTTCAGGTGTATATCAGTATGTAGTGTCTCTACTTTAAAGAGTCCTCCTGCTGATGTTCAGGTGTATATCAGTATGTAGTGTCTCTACTTTAAGGAGTCCTCTCCTGCTGATGTTCAGGTGTATATCAGTATGTAGTGTCTCTACTTTAAAGAGTCCTCTCCTGCTGATGTTCAGGTGCATATCAGTATGTAGTGTCTCTACTTTAAAGAGTCCTCTCCTGCTGATGTTCAGGTGTATATCAGTATGTAGTGTCTCTACTTTAAAGAGTCCTCTCCTGCTGATGTTCAGGTGTATATCAGTATGTAGTGTCTCCACTTTAAAGAGTCCTCTCCTGCTGATGTTCAGGTGTATATCAGTATGTAGTGTCTCTACTTTAAAGAGTCCTCTCCTGCTGATGTTCAGGTGTATATCAGTATGTAGTGTCTCTACTTTAAAGAGTCCTCTCCTGCTGATGTTCAGGTGTATATCAGTATGTAGTGTCTCTACTTTAAAGAGTCCGCTCCTGCTGATGTTCAGGTGTATATCAGTATGTAGTGTCTCTACTTTAAAGAGTCCTCTCCTGCTGATGTTCAGGTGTATATCAGTATGTAGTGTCTCTACTTTAAAGAGTCCTCTCCTGCTGATGTTCAGGTGTATATCAGTATGTAGTGACTCCACTTTAAAGAGTCCTCTCCTGCTGATGTTCAGGTGTATATCAGTATGTAATGTCTCTACTTTAAAGAGTCCTCTCCTGCTGATGTTCAGGTGCATATCAGTATGTAGTGTCTCTACTTTAAAGAGTCCTCTCCTGCTGATGTTCAGGTGTATATCAGTATGTAGTGTCTCTACTTTAAAGAGTCCTCTCCTGCTGATGTTCACGTGTATATCAGTATGTAGTGTCTCCACTTTAAAGAGTCCTCTCCTGCTGATGTTCAGGTGTATATCAGTATGTAGTGTCTCTACTTTAAAGAGTCCTCTCCTGCTGATGTTCAGGTGTATATCAGTATGTAGTGTCTCTACTTTAAAGAGTCCTCTCCTGCTGAAGTTCAGGTGTATATCAGTATGTAGTGTCTCTACTTTAAAGAGTCCTCTCCTGCTGATGTTCAGGTGCATATCAGTATGTAGTGTCTCTACTTTAAAGAGTCCTCTCCTGCTGAAGTTCAGGTGTATATCAGTATGTAGTGTCTCTACTTTAAAGAGTCCTCTCCTGCTGATGTTCAGGTGCATATCAGTATGTAGTGCCTCTACTTTAAAGAGTCCTCTCCTGCTGATGTTCAGGTGTATATCAGTATGTAGTGTCTCTACTGGGACATGTCTCCATGCTTTAATGTTCAAAAAGCTCTTTATTTTTCTCATACTGTCTGTGCTGCAGCACCTCTTTTCACCCTCTGTCTGAAACCAGACCCGAAGTCTGCTCTGATTGGTTAGCTGGCCGGCTCTGTTGTGATTGGCCAACCGTTTAGAGATGTCCCGCCCCTTAGCCTATCGCGAACAATGTGTTGGAGCGCTAGCCAATAGCAGCACAAGTGTTACTTAGTGATGTCACAATGTTACAGAAGTAAACAAAACAGTCCAATGTCCATGCACTAAAACCTAAAGTATGTAAAACCCCAAAAGCACACTACGGCCTCTTCAAACACAAAAGGGGCTCTTTCTTCAAGTAAGTATTCAAGAAATCAATCAATGTGAAAATCAGTTTCAGTATTTTATTAAAAAAGTATTTCTTCCTCTTTGCTTTTAGAGAAACTCAAGAACACCTTATCTTATAACCTTATCTTGTGGTCCTTCCCCTTCAAAATATGGAGTTTGGCACCCCCTGTCATATCAAATCACATCTACACATTATATCCTTTGCACAAAATGAACACAAACAGCTCGCCAACGCAGTTTAAACATCTCTCTGAAAACACAATACACGCTCACACTGCAGGTCACTTTATCTGACAGCCTTACATGTATAAAAATGAAACCAAAAAGCGAAAGGATTAAAAGCAGAATGTTAATCTTACAGGAGTCTCTGCTCAGAGTTGAAATCTCTGTGTTGATCCCAGAGGAGCAGCAGAGGATCCAGGCTCGCTCCCAGATGTGGCGCTCAGGATTAACGGACGCTGATCCCGCCTGATCATCCAGAATCAGGTTATTAAGTCCCTATTTAGGTCAAATGTTTTGCACGATCGACATCCAATGGTTACAACCAGAGCAAATACCCGTGTGAAGGGATGGGAACGTGTTACCCAGACGAGAGCAGTGGTGGAAGAAGTACTGGTTCTTTTTAAAGGGGACCTATCATGAAAAATCCACTTCTCCATGTCTCTTCTACATCAACATGTGTCCCCTCTTCTTCATGTCTCTTCTACATCAACATGTGTCCCCTCTTCTTCATGTCTCTTCTACATCAACATGTGTCCCCTCTTCTTCATGTCTCTTCTACATCAACATGTGTCCCCTCTTCTTCATGTCTCTTCTACATCAACATGTGTCCCCTCTTCTCCATGTCTCTTCTACGTCAACTTGTGTCCCCTCTTCTTCATGTCTCTTCTACATCAACATGTGTCCCCTCTTCTTCATGTCTCTTCTACATCAACATGTGTCCCCTCTTCTTCTACGTCAACATGTGTCCCCTCTTCTTCATGTCTCTTCTACATCAACATGTGTCCCCTCTTCTTCATGTCTCTTCTTCATCAACATGTGTCCCCTCTTCTTCATGTCTCTTCTTCATCAACATGTGTCCCCTCTTCTTCATGTCTCTTCTACGTCAACATGTGTCCCCTCTTCTTCATGTCTCTTCTACATCAACATGTGTCCCCTCTTCTTCATGTCTCTTCTACATCAACATGTGTCCCCTCTTCTTCTACGTCAACATGTGTCCCCTCTTCTTCATGTCTCTTCTACATCAACATGTGTCCCCTCTTCTTCATGTCTCTTCTACATCAACATGTGTCCCCTCTTCTTCATGTCTCTTCTACATCAACATGTGTCCCCTCTTCTTCATGTCTCTTCTACATCAACATGTGTCCCCTCTTCTTCATGTCTCTTCTACATCAACATGTGTCCCCTCTTCTTCATGTCTCTTCTTCATCAACATGTGTCCCCTCTTCTTCATGTCTCTTCTACATCAACATGTGTCCCCTCTTCTTTATGTCTCTTCTTCATCAACATGTGTCCCCTCTTCTTCATGTCTCTTCTACATCAACATGTGTCCCCTCTTCTTCATGTCTCTTCTACATCAACATGTGTCCCCTCTTCTTCATGTCTCTTCTACATCAACATGTGTCCCCTCTTCTTCATGTCTCTTCTACATCAACATGTGTCCCCCTCTTCTTCATGTCTCTTCTACATCAACATGTGTCCCCTCTTCTCCATGTCTCTTCTACATCAACATGTGTCCCCTCTTCTTCATGTCTCTTCTACATCAACATGTGTCCCCTCTTCTTCATGTCTCTTCTACATCAACATGTGTCCCCCTCTTCTTCATGTCTCTTCTACATCAACATGTGTCCCCTCTTCTCCATGTCTCTTCTACATCAACATGTGTCCCCTCTTCTCCATGTCTCTTCTACATCAACATGTGTCCCCTCTTCTTCATGTCTCTTCTACATCAACATGTGTCCCCCTCTTCTTCATGTCTCTTCTACATCAACATGTGTCCCCTCTTCTCCATGTCTCTTCTACATCAACATGTGTCCCCTCTTCTCCATGTCTCTTCTACATCAACATGTGTCCCCTCTTCTTCATGTCTCTTCTACATCAACATGTGTCCCCCTCTTCTTCATGTCTCTTCTACATCAACATGTGTCCCCTCTTCTCCATGTCTCTTCTACATCAACATGTGTCCCCTCTTCTTCATGTCTCTTCTACATCAACATGTGTCCCCTCTTCTCCATGTCTCTTCTACATCAACATGTGTCCCCTCTTCTCCATGTCTCTTCTACATCAACATGTGTCCCCTCTGTGGAAAGAGACTCTGAAAGTTTCAGGAACAAAGATTCTCTCTCTTTTTGTCCTGATCCATTTCTATAAAAACCTGTCTGAAAATGAGCTGATCAGATTTTGGCCACTTTGTGATGTCATAACGATGTTTTGGCTTGAATAACCATTAGCCAATCAGCAACCAAGGTAACCCCCCCCCCCCCACCATATCACCTGAATCTCCTCCTAGAGCACCATTGAGTTCTTTGTAACCAAATGTCTCTCAGAGGGGCGTGGGGAGGGGCTCCTTATTTTCATCTAAAGTAACAGACAGAGAATCAGCACTTTGGAAACAGGGCTGAAACAGAGGGGATTATGGGTAATGCTGCAATGATCTGTTTGGTGTTTGGAGCCAAACACTTCAGAGACATGTTTTGTATATATCTGAGACCTGTAATATATATATAAAAAACAACAAGTCTCAATCTCTGAATCTCAAGGAATTACTCCAAAGGCAAGTATTGCACCCATGAAGAACAAAATTAATTCATAATAAAATGTTATTCAAATAGATTTAAAATGTAACATTCAAGGTATGTTCAAAAGGGGCAAGAAGATAAAAACTCACCTGTTCACCGTGAACTTTGACCCCTAACCCATCACAGTCCCCCTGTTTCCACTCCTACTGCTATTTATTGAATTTACTTAGTTATTTGCCTTACTTTGTTTGTTTGTTTTGTTGTTTGTCCTTACCTCATGTAAAGAGGCCTTGGGTCCCATGAAGAAGCTATATCAATTAAATCTATTATTATTATTATGAATAATACAGTAAATGTACTCGAGTAATTAGTAAGATATTTGCCTCCAAAATGTAGTGGAGTAGAAGTAAAAGTACAAGTATGTTGAGTTTGTTAAAAGTTAAATTACTGTTTGTATACTTTAGTATGTATATATCCGATGTTTATACTTTCTTTAGAAGCTGGAAAGTCTTCTAGTTTATTCTAACTTATTCTGTTCATTTCTATGTTCTATTCCTATACTAAACAAAGATATCTTCCTATTATTAACATGCATATATTCCCTGTTTGTGTTTATTATAATTCAGGTGCAATGCCTTTTTGACCATGCTGGGATCCATAAAGTATATCTAATCTAATCTCAGGCCAATCCTCTTTAATCTGCTGCAGCTGTATTATGGCAGCAATGGAAAACTACACACGATAATATATTATGTTTATTAAACAATGCACCAATCAGAATCAGTTCAAAGTAGGTCTTATGCATCCGGGGAATTCACTTTGGTATAGACATATTGCAAAAGCTATTATAAATCAAAGGCATTACTCGGTGATATTACAACCTTCACAGCAAATCAAACTGGTAAAATAAGATATTATTCACCTCACAGAGCATTACAAACTTCTTTATTTAAGGTGTGTCTTTTTATCTGCAGAAGGCTGTGGGGAATTTCGGATGTGATTCCCGGCGTTCCCACAGAGATCCTTTCTCTCTCCCTGACTCGTCACGTATCAAATCCCTAACTCGTGTTTGAATGTGAGAGCGATGAACCGAGATGGAGCTGTCATGTGCAGATTATCCCCCCCCCCCCCCCCTCCTCTGAAAGGAAGCTCATCATTAGCCGGTGATTATGGGGGGTCCGGATGATGAGGGTTAGAAAAACAACGAGTCTCAGTCTCTGATTTGTGGGAATTACTCAGAAGGCAAGTATTGCAACACAAAAGAACAACAAAATAAATAGATGATAAAATGTCATTCAAATAGATTTAAAGAGGCTTTTATGTTTTTTTTTGTTTTTTTCAATTTCCTGTAGTGTGTTATACTGTAAAGGTTTGTTGTGCATGTAAATGGTCTTCAAAGGCTAAAATATCCAAAGTTTCCACTATGTAACACTTGCACTTCTATTGGCGCTCAAACACATTGTACGTGATAGGCTAAGGGGCGGGACATTACATTACATTTAGCGGACGCTGTTATCCAAAGAGACTTACAATAAGTGCGTTCGACCAAGAAGATACAAACTTGAAGAAAACAGAATCATATAAGTACATCAGGTTTCATAGAGCCAAACATTTCAAGTGCTACTCAACTGGCTTTAGATAAGCCAGTCCTTTATTAGTATATAAGTGCTTTGTTAGTAATTCTATCTCTCGAAGTGGAGTCGAAAGAGATGAGTTTTCAGTCTGAAGAAGATGTGTAAGCTTTCTGCTGTCCTGATTTCAATGGGGAGCTCATTCCATCATTTTGGAGCCAGGATAGCAAACCCACGTGTTTTTGCTGATGGGAACTTGGGTCCCCCTCGTAGTGCGGGTGCAGCGAGCTGTTTGGCTGATGCAGAGCAGAGTGCACCTGCTGGGGTGTACGGTTTAACCATGTCCTGGATGTAGGAAGGGCCAGATCCATTCGCAGCATGGTACGCAAGTACCAGTGTCTTGAAGTGGATTCTAGCAGTTACCGGAAGCCAGTGAAGGGAGCGGAGGAGCGGCGTGGTGTGGGAACATTTAGGAAGGTTGAAGATCAAACGAGCCGCTGCATTCTGGATGAGCTGCAGAGGTCGGATGGCACATGCAGGTAGACCAGCCAGGAGGGAGTTGCAGTAATCTAGGCGTGAGATGACGAGAGCCTGGACAAGAACCTGCATCTCTTTCTGGGTCAGCTGGGGACGTATCCTCCTGATGTTGTAAAGAGTGTATCTGCAGCAGCGGGTTGTAGCAGCGATGTTTGCAGTGAAGGACAGTTTGTTATCTAGGGTCACACCCAGATTCCTTGCAGTCTGAGTCGGGGAAACAACAGAGGTGCCGATGTTGATTGTTAGGTCAAGAGTGGGACAATCTTTTCCCGGAAGGAAAAGCAGTTCAGTCTTGTCAAGGTTGAGCTTGAGGTGGTGAGCAGACATCCACTGAGAGATGTCTGCTAGGCAAGCAGAGATGTGTGCGACGACCTGGGTCTCTGAGCGAGTTTGTGTAAAAGGAGAAGAGGAGGGGACCAAGAACAGAGCCCTGAGGAACCCCTGTAGTTGATTGACAAGGGTCGGACTCTGACCCTCTCCAAGTTCCCCTTTAGGTGCGGTTTTTGAGGTATGAGGTGAGGAGGGAAAGTGCAGAGCCTGAAACTCCAAGTTCTTGGAGAGTGCGAAGGAGGATCTGATGGTTCACCGTGTCGAATGCAGCAGACAGGTCCAGAAAGATGATGACAGAGGAGAGGGAGGCTGCTTTAGCAGTGTGCAGTTCCTCAGAGACAGCAAGGAGAGCAGTTTCTGTTGAGTGACCTGCCTTGAAACCAGACTGGTGCGGATCCAGAAGGTTGTTCTCATGGAGATAACAGGAGAGTTGTTTAAAGACAGCGCGTTCAAAGTGTTTTAGACAGGAACGGGAGGAGAGAGACAGGCCTGTAGTTTATAACATCAGACGGGTTGAGAGTGGGTTTCTTTAGGAGAGGGTTTACTCTTGCCTCCTTGAGACTGTTTGGAAAGTGACCAGAAGTTAGAGAAGTGTTGATGAAATGGGTGAGAAACGGTAGAATATCGGGAAGCGATAGTCTGAAGGAGGTTTGAGGGGATAGGGTCCAAGAGGACAGGTGGTTAGGACGAGCAGAGGTAATGAGGGTAAGAACCTCACTTGGAGAGAGAGGGCAGGGGGCGCCGTAAGGGGGTGAAAAGTTAGGACGATTCTAAGGGCCCCGTGACTGACAGGGGTCCCAGAACCATTTTAGAACATTAAGAAAACTAATTTTAAGTAACCAATGTGATATCTTTTCATGGGGCCCAAAATCCCTGGCGGCGCCCCTAGAGAGAGGGGAAAAGGAGGTTAGTGTGTGTTGTGAACGGTTGGGTCAGGTGACCCAGTGGTGACTAATGGTAGAGTCAGAAAAAGAAGAGCGAATATAATCAACCTTTTTTTCAAAGTAATTAACAAAGTTGACATCCAATCAGAGCAGACTGGGCTCTGGTTTCAGACAGAGGGTGAAAGAGGTGCTTTTATTGCACTTCTTGTCAGTCATTTGGGGTTAAAGCATCAGCTTATTGTAAGGTAAATGTTGAGCTAGGCTGAACTAATCCTCTCTCTACAGGTGTGCAGCTGAGGTGACGTTTGATTGACATTTTTATTTCCTCTACCTGCCTCGTCCTGTTCTCAGAGCCGCAGGGCTGCAGCCAACTGTGACAATCATGACGAAGGCACTCATCAACTCAGAACAACAGAAACCTGTTCATGTCTACAGCTTTGATTAAATCACATTTTAGATTTAAGACCCATTTCTAAGGATTCACACGTTTTGCATGAGTTGAAGGGCTTGTTTGTTGAGTGTGGAAGTCAGAAATAATTGAAAAA
>NC_136903.1:5214007-5267518 GCF_949606895.1 Notothenia rossii | reverse complement strand
TCATGCACGTAACGAACATTTGATTTGTGGAGATGACTGTGTCTCACATCGACAGAAGTTTCTACTGCAACATGATTATATTCTAGGCAGAAAGCATAACAGATATCCTGTCAAATATAATTTAAAAAATTGACATAATATTTATAATATTCGCTTATATTCGACTCCTATGTTTGATGCAGAATATTTAAAACAGACAGAGATTTGAGTATTATTATATTTTACATTATTACCAAAGAATGCTCAATATTACACTTTAAAAATGTCAAAGAATTGTAATTTTTATATATTTTATTTTACATTTGTATTATTTTTTATTATTTTTTATTCTAATATTACATTTTCAATTAATCTTGAAATGTATTTTTTTTAATTTAATTTAATTTGATCATATTACATTTTATTTACTTTAATTATATTTAATTACATTTTAATGTTTTTTTTATTTTTACATTTCTAAAATCAAACTGTCACTTAATTTTTTTTAGATGTCACAACTGTCACCAATCCCAATTTCTCTGAGCAAGAAATAATAATAATAATAATATGAGTAAGTATAAGTAATAATATAGGAACAAATAGTATAAGTAATAAATAAGCAAGATGTCCGATTCTTTTTGATTCTGATTTTTTAAGAGCCCCTGCCATAAATGTCCCCCTAAACCACGTCCACAGGGTTTCCCCTCAGGAAGCATAAACAGGGACGCGAGGACGGTGGAAATGATCCAGAGTGCTTGGCTCGTATTAACTCGCTCATTGTTGGGACTCACATTCAGGCACAAAGACTGCCTTTTTGTCCACGAGTGCAGCCGGGCATCACTGGGTCCTGTGTGCTGCTGACAGGAAGAGACATTAAAGAAAAGAAAGAGCGAGACAGCGAGCCCCGGATCCCATATCCTGTCTTCAGAAGGGAGGACGTTATAGATACTGACAGAGAGGGAGAGAGGAAGTGGAGGAAGAGGAGGAAGAGGAGCTGGGATTTGGGCCACGTCTCCGTCTGATCGACCCTGAAGGGCCACCAGGAGCTGAAGCAGGCCTCTGTTCTCTCTCCAGCTGATCTCAGATCTCTCTCTCCGTCACTCTGAAGAGGAGGGAGCAGGTGTCTCTTCTGGACTAAAGAGCTGCAGTCACTGTGTTTGTGAGTCCATTTAAAGGCTCCGCTAACAAGATGGGAATATATAAATGCTGCTGTTTGATTCTGAAGGTCTATATGACAGTGGTAAGGCTGCATTGAGGGTTAGAAATGTTTCTCTTCTTGGATTTGTTCTGAGCAGAATGATATAAATGCAGAGTTTTCACTTTTTTTTTGCTGAATGGGAAACAGAATCTCTTAGCTCACCAAAAAGCTGACTTTGACACGCAGTGCTTAGATCTACAAAATGTCATCCGAAGACAAGTATAAACCGGGGAGAGACTCAAGGGGCGGACCAAAAGACAACAATCAGATGCAAAAGGACACAATAAATTATGAAAGCTGTCCAAACAAACAACAGACACACAAAGAAACTCAAAAAATAGTCAAAATGACTATGAAGGGATGAGATATGTCTTCAAAGACTCAAAATGACTACTAAGGTACTCAGAATGACCACAATGGTACACATCATGACCACAATAAGACAAGACATGTCCACAAAGTGACACAAAGAGACACTTAATCACCACAGAGAGACACTAATGACTGCAGAGAGACAGTCAATTGTCAAAAGAGACACTTAAGGCCTACACAAGACTCAAAAGGACTCTCAGGAGACTAATAAGGATTTTAAAGTTACACAAAATAATCAAAACAACACACAAAAAGACACAAAGTCTCTAAAAAAAGACACAACATAACCACAGAGAGACTCAAGTGACTAAGCATGTCTATAAAAAGTCAAAACCTGAATACAAAGAGACTCATTGTTTCATATCTGGAGTTTTTGCACTTTGTATTTTATATTTTTTAAATTGTGTTCACTGTTGCATGAGGGACTTTGCCTCTCTTCAAAAGTTGACATTTGCTCTTCCTCAGAGTGACAGAAGAGCTCAAACTGCTAATTTGATGTTTGTCCCGACGTCTCACTGTTTATCTTTTACTCTACAACAAGCGCCTTTGTTCGGAGGGATTTGAAGAATTAGAGGCACGTACCCAGCACAAAGCGCAGTGTGCTGAGGAATCTGCTCTCCACTGAGGCGTGTGTTCTCACTTAAGAAGAATGGTCTGAACGCACGCTGAGGAAACCAGTTCTCACTCACCTTGACTTTTTGTCTGCGTTCCAACTCGCATACTTTTCTCTTTTTAGTATGCTACCTGGAACTTTGAACCTCTTTCTCATACTCGTGTGCACGAAGGATTTTGGTCCAGGTTATCCAGAAATGACGGGGGTCAACCGGTGCAAATACTTCCATTCAGACATTTAAAGGGTTTCGATTTCCTGTATTGTGTTCTATATTTGGGTGCATACGGTCTGCAAAGGCTAAAATCCCACAGTTCCCACTTCGTAACACTCGCGCTTCTATTGGTTAGCGCTCCAACACATTGTACGTGATAGGCTAAGGGGCGGGACATCTCGAAGCGGTTGACCAATCACAACAGAGCTGGCCAGCTAACCAATCAGAGCTGACTGGGCTCTGGTTTCAGACAGAGGGTGAAAAGAGGTGCTGCAGCACAGGCAGTATGAGAAAAATGAAGAGCTTTTTGAACATTAAAGCATGGAGACATGTAGAGACACTACATACTGATATACACCTGAACATCAGCAGGAGAGGACTCTTTAAAGTAGAGACACTACATACTGATATACACCTGAACATCAGCAGGAGAGGACTCTTTAAAGTAGAGACACTACATACTGATATACACCTGAACATCAGCAGGAGAGGACTCTTTAAAGTAGAGACACTACATACTGATATACACCTGAACATCAGCAGGAGAGGACTCTTTAAAGTAGAGACACTACATACTGATATACACCTGAACATCAGCAGGAGAGGACTCTTTAAAGTAGAGACACTACATACTGATATACACCTGAACATCAGCAGGAGAGGACTCTTTAAAGTAGAGACACTACATACTGATATACACCTGAACATCAGCAGGAGAGGACTCTTTAAAGTAGAGACACTACATACTGATATACACCTGAACATCAGCAGGAGAGGACTCTTTAAAGTAGAGACACTACATACACATATGAACCTGAAAATGTGCATAATAGAGCGCGGTTTCAGACCCGATTAATATATAAATACACAAATGTGCCAAAACCAACATATTTTCCCGCGTTACAACACATGCTAGGTTAGCTAGCTAACTTGCAGCAGATCTGCAATAATATCGGAAGGAATCATGCGATCGCATTGTTAAAATAACTCAATAAACATTTTTATTTTAGGTACGTTTCCAACAACAGAGACAGTTGGCAAACTTTATAATCCCTGGACATCACTAAGTGCTCCGGTCCCAACTTGTTCGCTCATAGTAAACGCTACACATGTTTCCTCAAGTTGGTGAAGATGTTTCTTCTTGTGGTCCATTGTAACGCATTTGCACCTGTAGGCCACCGTAAGGAAAGCACGCTTAAATGGAAAATGTGACCCCATGCAGAAGTACATCCTGGTATTTTTGGCACTTACTGTAAGGGATGTGCTTGTGTCGCTGCTTCTAGAGTTATTAGAGCTATTGTTTCTGTTCATTTCACACACAGCATGCACACACAATACTACCCATGTTCTTTAGCTTTTAAGGTTATTTGTATATAGTTACATTTTAATGTGTTGTAAATACTGTACATTTTTAATGCTAAATAGTTTCTTAAAAATACTTATTTTTTATTTTCCTTACACATATTGTCGTGGCTTCCTTCCTTATTTTTCTATCAAGCCACTAGACGCCTTAAACACAGACGAACTTGTTTTCTTTCCTTTATCTTTGTGTTACTTACAGTTGAAGAGTTGCTTGGCCTCCGATGATTTTGATGATATTGTGCAATGCTCAAAGTAAAATAATTAACTTTTACACATGCGAAAAAGAAAAGAGGCCTTTACAATAGTCAAAACAAATAGGCAAAAGTCAAATAAAATAACAAACAACTTAGGTGTTCTTTCTTTGTTGAAATATAACTTAATAACTTAAAGGGTAATTGAACGGTTAAAACGGTTCCTCGACGGCGTCTTTCTGACAGGTTGCTGCCCATCACTGTCACTTAAAGGAGTCGTCGTGGGAATTGTAGTCAGTCATAGTGTGTTGACTACAGACGTCACGATTAGGTGGCCTTTCTTATAAAAACTAAATACTGGCTCTAACATATATACTTTGCATCTTATTTCTTTAGATTGTTTATGTTCGCACCGCTAGATACCAAAGCAGATTAAACGTACCTGGCAATAAACTTGATTCTGATTCTGATGCATAGCCTACTCTCTTATGCTTTGACCTCTTCTGTCTGGCCTTATAAGAATACAGTCCACGGACAACATGGCCTCTCTTCTGCCTGAAAGTATAAGCAGATCTGACATGTTGACGTTGTTCCCTCAGATACTGCCTCTGAGAGAGAGAGTCCCGATGTGTCGCCTCAGGGCAGAGTGACTGATGAAGATTTCAGAGACGTGTCCATCACTGAGGAGCGGGAGGAATGTGGGAGATCAGGATCGAGACGGTTGAGATTGACTTTCACTGATCGACAGACGAGGAAAGAGCCACACATGACTTGAGAAGGAAAGTTACATTAGCTTGAAAATGCTTTTGTGTCCTCCCTGCCGTATTGTCTTCCTTTAAATTAGAAAATGTTCTTTTGTTTGTGCTTCAGTTGTGTTTATTTACACTACATAACGATCTTTAAAGAAGGATCACTGTGTAGATGAGACTGAGGATGATTGTGCAAGCTGTGTTTTGAATAGTATGTGAAAATAAATGTGTTATTTCACTCGTTTTTCATTGGCATTTCTGGATTTAGGCGTGCATTTGAAACTTCTCGTTAAAGTAAATGCTGATTTTCGATTTACATTCTGAGGAAAACCCAATTGTTTAAGTGGTGATGCTTAAATACCTGTGTCATTAAAGCAGTTCTGTAAAGGTGTGTTAGCAGCTCTCTCCATGTGAACTGTGAGGATGTGTCGCCCCCTAGTGGACAAACATCTACACTTACATGCAGTCAAGATTTTTACTGCAGTTACATTTTGAGGTACTTTATTTGTATCTTGAATATGTTTTTATGTATTAGTTTGTCATTCAAATAAAGTATACTGTGTTATTACCCATGTCATTCATTCTATCAGAGTCCTTTCTGTACAAAGCCATCGTTGTTAATTCATTAAAAGCTGAGCAACGATCTGCAGAATGAAGCTGTTAATCAATATCAACATTAAACGTTCAAACACCTTCTTATTTTTTTTGGAGTATCGGAAGAAAGATGTGGTGAATCATCTTCACATTATTGAGGTTTTAATAAAGAAAATACCTTTTATTTCCTCGATGAGAGCGGTAATGTCCTCCTTGAGTTCTAGTCAACAAGACTAAGAGATAAATGAAATGATGCTGACACCACAAACACTTAATACGAAGTCAGACAGGGTGTGTGTGTGTGTGTGTGTGTGTGTGTGTGTGTGTGTGTGTGTGTGTGTGTGTGTGTGTGTGTGTGTGTGTGTGTGTGTGACCTAGCATCACTATCCTTGTGGGGACCAAAAGTTGTTTATACAATCACGTGTGGGGACTCGCCTTATGTCCCCATAAGGGAGGTCCCCATGAGGGGAATCATTCATTTTAGGGTGAAGACTTGGTTATGGTTTTGGGGAACCTCCATAGGAGTGCAGCGTGATGCACGGGCTCTCGGGTCAATCTTTTTTGTTTAAAAACTCCTGTAGTAAAACCAATACAAGTTTATAAAAGCCCTGTTTGGTCTGTGTTCATTTTTTTTCAAGAAAATGCAATAAAAGGGATAAAAGAGAGCAGCGGCTGCAGCACAGAGCGTATGCGGCGGGGTTAAAATGTGTACTCTTGCCCCCCCGAGGGGGTCTCCCCCGGTGGGGTGTCCGAGGCTGCATACCACAGCATCTGGTAAAAGACCTGGTAAGTGGGTTAAAAACATCTGGCTAAAAGAACCAAGGTTGACTTTGTTTAAAATCGGCGTGCAGGTAAAATTAGTGTTAAAAAATAATAAATAAATAAATAAAAGTGCTTTTTTTTAAATAAGTGCTTTTAAAAATAAGTGCAAAATGTAAAATAAAAAATATAAAATACACACAGGTTATTAGGCACACGGGGAGGGAAAATATCCTAAAATAAAGTCAACCAAGTGTCCCTAAAAGTGTTTAAAACCCAGGCCGAGGTCTAGAGAGGTGGTGCAGGTGAGACATGGGACACGCCTCGGATGATGTTTTAAAAAATACTTTATTAAGGGCTTATTTGAGGGTGTTTTAGAGGATGGATGTTTAGGATACAGACCGTACTGGATGTTCTTCCACAGGATCCGGATGTGCTGGTCTCTGTCGGAGCGGCACTGCTCGTGGTTGAACCTGAGCGCGTGCAGCAGCTCGTGTTGAACCGTGCTGTGATACAGGCAGCCCTGCTGGTCCAGAGACACCTTCTGGGAGTCGCCCCGACGCCCTACGTACGAGTAACAGCTGCAACAATCACAACATTTACAGCTCTCCTATCATGCAAATTGCACTTTTTCATGTCCTTTGTACACAAATATGTGTCCCCGGTGTGTCAGGGAACTCACGCAGTGTCAGAAAATAAAACCCTCTCTCTTTTCCTCTGTACCCAAATCTCTAAAAACGGGGGAACAACGGAGCGGATCCAGATTTGCGTCCGATATGACGCAATATCGGAAATATGGGCGGGCTTTACACCCACGGCCCAATCAGAAACGTTGTTATCAGAAACAATGCGTGACAGTTTTGGACGTAATATGGTCTTTGTTTACATTATCAAGCATGGCTAACACTCAGAAGTAACCTGTACTGGAGAGAGCATGTGTAAAAAAGCAGGAAATTAAAAAAAAGGATGCCTCAAAATAGTGCAACAGAAGACCTTAAAGAATCATAATCTGTTTTCTTGCAAAGTAGGTTTACAAATACGAGGTTTACCCGCCGTCTGACTGGATGTTCAGGAAGTCTCTCTGGCCCGTGCGTCTGACGAAGCGAATGCAGGAAACATCGTGGAAAGAAGTCAGGCCGCGCTAGATGATGGAGCGCTCACGAGAAGCTGAGGAGAAAGAAACAAAGCAGCTGTGGTTCAATGGAGGTCAAAGGTAACATTCAGGTTCTTAGACCAGTGGTTCTCAAATGGGGGTACGCTGACCCCTAGGGGTACGTTGGAGTACTAAAGGGGGTACGTGAGATTTATTTTATGTTAATGAAAAAAACAAACATAATTAATGCCTAACATATTAATGGACTAAGCTCCGTACCATGGGAGACCGGGCCTTCTGCTCAGCTGCCCCCAGTCTGTGGAACGCTCTCCCCGACCACATGAGAGCATCACAGACCGTGGAGGTTTTTAAAAAAGGCCTCAAAACCCACCTCTTCAATAGAGCCTTTCCCTAGACCTTTTATTTATTTATTATCACCCTTTTATCTTATTTTATTCTTTTTACCTATTTATTTTTATTTATTGCTTTTTATTCTTTTTACGATGTTAGCACTTCGGGATTTGAATGCAAATATGAAGTGCTTTATAAATTAAAGCCATTATTATTATTATTATTATTATTAATGCATTTACACAAACTACTAATAGTAGATCAACTACTTTATTCAAAAGTTTACAGTAATTCTGGATAATAAAATGGGAAAAGTAAACGGAGTGCTCTCTTTTCCTCTCCCTCTCCTGACAGCCCATCAGTCTCGTGCAGCTCGCTGAACCTGTAATAAGTGACCCGACTGTTGAAATATAACATACAGAGACATGTATATTGTATGACTCCATGTATTACTGTGTACCATATTTGTTTATGTAAGTAGCTGCGACTACGACTGTGTTCATTGGTTAGCGCTGTACCACATGATTGATGATGTCACTACCTGGGGTATAAGACCGTTGGAAGTCACGCCACTTCTCTCTCTGTCCTCAAGTCTCTTGAGATGTGTGCCTATAATAAATAGCGCCGTGATTTTCATTTAATTTAATTTCAAACCTTTATTTAATCAGATTGGTCCCATTGAGATCATAGATCTCTTTTTCAAGGGAGACTTTTACATTACATTACATTACATTGCATTTAGCTGACGCTTTTATCCAAAGCGACTTACAATAAGTGCATTCGACCAGGAAGATACAACCTTGAAAACAGAATCATATAAGTACATCAGGTTTCATAGAGCCAAACATTTCAAGTGCTACTCAACTGGCTTTAGATAAGCCAGTCCTTTATTAGTATATAAGTGCTTTGTTAGTAATTCTATCGCTCAAAGTGGAGTCTAAAGAGATGAGTTTTCAGTTTGCGCCGGAAGATGTGTAACCTTTCTGCTGTCCGGATTTCAATGGGGAGCTCATTCCACCATTTTGGAGCCAGGATAGCAAACCCACGTGACTTGCAGTGATGAATGGCTAAACTTGAACTGCTGAGATTATTCGCCTTTCTCCTGCAGGAGACAAAAGGTATAAGTCTAAATCTGCTAACAGGTTATGGGCCCAGGTACGATGAATTATTTTACAGTTCGAAGCGCACGTGCGATAACGAGGCGAGAAGATTGCCTGTTAGCACGGTTAGCATAGGAGTAGCTAGTTAGCCACGTGTTAAGCTAGTTTAGTATCGGGACAACCGAGGGAAGCTAAAGCTAAGCTAACAAGGACCTAAGCTAAGCTACTGAAGCTACAAACGCAAAAGCCATGGCGAATAGAACCACGAGGAAGAGCAAGTGACCCACGTTTGACGGGAAAGCAGAAGAGTATGAGCTCTGGGAAGAGAGGATGCTGTATTGCATGCACGGAGTGGGATTGAAGGAGACAATCCTTCGAGCACCCACTGGAGAGCTGACCGCGGCACTGAGGGCTCAAGACGACAAGCTCAATGCTGACGCCTATTGTGAGTTAGCGCCGCTACTCGACAATACCAGTTTAGGCCTGATATTCAGAGACACGAAGGACAAGGGCAGAGAAAGTCTCAGAGTATTACGGGAGCACTATATTAGAAAAGGCAGGCCCAGGATCGTCACCTTGTAACCATGACTGCGCTGAAGAAAGCTGATAATGAGACGGTGACAGAGTACATTATCCGAGCTGAGCAGATCATTACGGCACTCAGGAGCGCAGAAGAAGCACCGAGTGAGGGACTAATGATGGCGATGGTTATGCAGGGATACCCGAGAAATACAAGCCGTTCACACTAATGGTGAGACACGGTGACAGTGAAGTAACGTTGGGACAGTTCAAGGCGAAGTTGAGGAACACAAAGAAGGACCACGGTGATGCCGCTCGGTGCACGAGCATGCCAGGTTGTACCGGAGAAGCTGCGGGAGGAGATGACTACACCCTCAAAGCGCGAGCTGAAGAGACCAGCCTACAGAGGCAACAGACCCACAGAAAAGGATTGATCGTGGACACGGGAGCGTCGTCCCACATCATCAACGATAAGAAGAAAGATTTTTGACAGCACCTTCAAGCCAGAGAGACACAGCATGGTATTGGCAGACGGAAGGCGCAAAGCAGAGGAGAAGCAGAGATGTGTCTGATAGACAGCGAGGGACGACGGTGTAAAGTGACTCTGAAGAACGCACTATACATCCCATCGTACCCCCAAGAGCTATTTTCCGTGAAGTCTGCTACAGCTAACGGAGCCAAGCTGTTCTTCGACGAAGGTAAAGATGCTCTGATGTTACCGGATGGTACCAGGTTTGACATTTATGTATGTAAGAAAATGTACTATTTGCAAACAGAGTGTAATGTTGAAGATAAGTGTCATGTCAGCCATGATATCCAAACGTGGAATGAGATTATGGGTCACTGTAATTATGAGGATGTTTTAAAGCTGCAGGATGTAACTGTAGGCATGCATATTAAGGGTACAAAGCGTAAGCCTGATAAAGATTGTACAGTATGCATAGAGGGAAAGTTTACCCAAACGAGAAACAGAGATCCGACCGATAAAGCAAACAGACCACTTGAGTTGGTGAACACTGATCTAGCAGGTCCAGTTAACAAGAGTCCATAAATGGCTTCAAGTATATGCACTCATTTACAGATGTGTGTACAGGGGCAGTGTTTTTTTATTTCCTGAAAGCGAAGAGTGACGCAGTTCAAGCCACTGAGAAGTATCTGGCAGATGTAGCTCCCTATGGGACTGTGAAATGCATTAGATCAGATAACGGGACTGAGTTCACTAGTAAGGAGTTTCAGACACTATTGAGAAAGAACAAGATCAGACATGAGACGTCTTGTCCTTATTCCCCACATCAAAATGGGGCAGCTGAAAGAGAAGGGCGCACTCTTTTTGAAATGGCCAGATGTATGCTTATTGACAGTGATCTGCCTAAAAACCTGTGGCAATATGCCATTCAGGAGGCAGCTCATACCAGAAACCAGTGTTTTAATAAGCACACAGGCACTATGCCATATTCAAGTCTGACAGGGAAAAAGTGTAACTTAGCGAGGATGCATAAGTTTGGAGCAGTGTGCTATGCGTACCAGCAGGACAGGGGAAAATTAGACGCTATGTGTAAGAAAGGACGTTTTGTAGGGCATGACAAGGGAAGCCCCACCTATCTAGTTTACTACCCCGACAAAGAGAAGGTGCAGAAGCACAGACTAGTAAAGTTTATCACCAGCACAACTTGTGATAGCGAGACTCAGACACAGTGGCTAGAACAGGATTCGGAGGAAGATTGTAAAGAGGGAGTAAAGGCCCCACAGCCTAGTGTACTGAGCAAAGATGTACAGACTAACGCTCCACAGTCAGCACCAGAGGATGATGGCGAACAGCACCCTAGGGTGGCATGACATGCCTCAGACAGTCGGACATATCCCTGTAGGGAGCGCAAACCCCCAGAGTACTTGAGAGATTATACTCAGGAAGATAGTGATGAAGAAGATAAAGCACTCACTAGTATATATTATTGTTACAGAGCAGTTTGCGGTGTACCTCTGACCTTTAAAGAGGCCATGACATCGACTGAGTCAGAAAACTGGGGAAAAGCGATGGATGAGGAAATTAAGTCTCTAGAAGACAATCAGACTTTTACCCTGACAAAATTGCCAGAGGGCAAGAAAACAGTGGGCGGTAAATGGGTCTATTCAGTTAAGGGAGACGTTGACGGACACGACAAGTAGGGATGCACCGATACACATATTTTCACTTCCGATCCGATTCCGATAACTAAATTTGGATATCTGCCGATACCGATACTATTCCGATATCTCTGATAACAGTCTTGATCTTTCAAATTATACCAGCCACTTGATGATAGACCAAAGTATACTGGCACAGGAAGCACTTAAGTAGAAGTTGTAGCCTACTAAACCTCCAAAAAATAGCCCTTACATTTATGAGGACATACATGATCATCATCTTTACTGTAGTGTTAACAAAAAAAACCTTCATTTTCGACCACTGATAATGGTTGGTCATCGAGTACGATGAAGTTCAGTACCTTCCCAGTTATTTCTTTAGCTTTCACGTTGTCTGGTGAGAGTTTACCTTGTCTTTCGAATGACTGTAGAAGTGACTCCTGACGGCTAGTCTGTGCTTTCAGCCCCCTCACGGCTAAGAACTCATCGTGCTCTTTAGGGTGGTGCTTCTGCAGGTGTTTTATTAGGTTTGTAGTATTGTATGTCGCAACGGAGCGTCCACCTCTGGATATAACGGCTTTGCAAACATTACATGTTGCTGTATTGCTTTGCAGTGAATCGAGAGAAAAGTATTGCCATACAGCAGACATATTGATAGTTAGCAACAAAATAGTTAGCACTAATTACCCGGCCAGAGACCAGACCGCTCAACGTTCGACTGCTTGCTTGTTGCAAACTATGGCATGGAATTCTTGAACGGGGGCGTGCCTAGGCTACTGTGATCACTGAGATGGCCCCGTTTAGGAAATCCATTCCACATCTTGCAGTAGCAAAGCAACATACCAGAACCGTGCACGGAGAATCTTTTCAGCATAATGTGTGGATCGGAAATCTAGGGGTATGGATCGGAAATTTCCGATACGTGAATTACGTTGATATCGGAACCCGATACCGATACTGGATCGGATCGGCCCCATCCCTAACGACAAGTACAAAGCTAGGTTCAGTCAGAGAGGGCGGGGATAGATTACGGGGAGACGTTCTCACCTACAGCCAACCTGACAAGTGTACGTGTATTAATGCAGAAGGCAGCCCAAGAAGATGTCAATTTACGGCCTGAAGTAGTCAGGGCGTAATTGGAATACGGTGTTGCATGAATGCTTAATAGATGACAATTTTACACAGAACCCGGCAGACCACTGCGTGTACTCCAAGGAGTCTAAAGAGGGGAAAGTAATAATTGCTAACTGGGTCGATGATCTTATCATCGCAGCCAGCAACACCAAGATTTTAGAGAAAGTGAAGAACATGCTTTCCACAACATTTTAAATGAAGGATTTAAGGAGATTAAATCATGCTAACACCGACAGTAAAGAATAAATATATTTATAACTAGTTTAGCTAGTTCCAGAGTAGATAAACTAGCTAAGTGTGTTCGGTCTAACTCCTAGTGTATTTTGCTCGGCTCAACGATCCGTCACAGCGGCGGAGCTGTGATCACGCAGAGCTGCGTGTTCTCCGTCAGCAGCAGCTGATCTCTAATCTCTCTCTCGTGTCCGGTTATACTTCACTCGCGTTTATGTCCAAATCTATCAGATCTAGCTAGTTCTAGCTAATGATATGACTGCCTGCTTATCAAAGGACCTAAACAATAAGCGTTGCTTGACAACGGCGTGTGGCCGCAAAGTATAGCGCAGCATTATGCATATGTTTAGAGGGGTCAAAATCCCATGCTAATAAAATGCTCATATATTTTTCTCTCTTCATTCCCCACGCCCCAAAATAAATAAATAAATAGATATACCAATTTTAGGAAAAGTAACGAAGTTTGAGCAGTGTGGGTTTTATATTAACAGAGTTACACATATTTCAAAACGCGAAGTGTAATAACTGCAGTTGCCTCCCTGTCAGAATGACAAAGCTCCTCAGTGAAGCACAAGCCCATGTTTCTCACTACATTGTAAGTACAACTTATTAAAAAAATCAGTTCAAAGAAACTAATGTTGTCTTAGCGTTATTGCATGATGTTAAAATTGGTTTGCCATGAATTTAGTGATGGATTGTAAACATTTGAAATGTAGCATTTAAGTTTTTCTCAGTTACAAGGTTGTTGTTTGAATAAATCAGACACTGATGGTGCAGCGCTGTACTGTACCTCTTTATATAGGCATGTTTTCCTTAAAAAATTGTTTTTGCGCTGATCAGGGGTTACTTCGCTGAATTTTTTTTTCATAGGGTGTACATGATTGAAAAAAGTTTGAGAATCACTGTCTTAGACTTTTCCTCAGAGGTAGGAGAAATACTCAGATCTTCTAGTTGAGTAAAAGTAGAAGTACCAGAGTGTAGGAATAATCTGTTACAGTAAAAGTCCTGCATTCAAAATGTGACTCCAGTAAAGTTAGAAAAGTATTATCATCAAAATATACTTAAAGTCTGATTTAAGACTTGATTATATTTCACATCATTAAACCAGATCTGCAACTAAAGTTATTCATTAAATGTAGAGGAGTAAAAGTACACCATTTACTAATTAATTTGAGTACAAAGTGGCAAAAAATGGCATTTAAGTACGGACCCATTTTCAAACAGTCTGTTCAGGGAGGAGGAAGTGTCTCACCAGCTGCTCTTAAACAGGGACCATAACACAGCGTTGTGAAATATACCTATAAATCTCCAGATGTGTAAAGAGATGTCCTTTATGTGTTGAGAACATATTCCTACTTATGCTCAATACACTATTTGAAAAGCCTCTTGGATCAGCTGTAAAATGCATCGTCACAAAGTTAAATAACAAGCCTCAACAGTTCTTCCTCCACTTCCTCTTGAAAAACTGCCACTGAGAGGTGGAACCACACTGTAAGAGAAGAGTTTCAATTTCCGAGAAATGAAAGCTGAAGTTTGTCTGAGCGACAGCAGAGCAGCAGCCGAGACAAGTCTCTGTTTCTCTGAAGAAACACTCAACTGAATCCAGCAGCTTTTTATCAACAACACAGCAGGACTCTGCAAACACTGGTGAGTATACACTACAGACACATCACTAACTAAATATTTAGTCAGAGTTGGATTAAAATCAGAATCTGACTGTATTACATCCATTTGACCATATAAAGAATATTATACAATATAAATGTGTCAGTTAAGATATGAACCTCAACATTTACATTAGCAACAGCCAACAATACAATGTAAACTCTGGTTAAATTAGATTAGAGAGCATACAGTCAAAGCTAGCATTAGCTTGTAGTTATTTTCATATTTCCTGTATTTGAAAACATCTTTATAATTAACTTTATTAAACAAAGTAGAATCTAAATATTAGATTTGTTCTGGACCGTCCAAAGCAAGGGATCTGGTGTTATGTTACACGTTTTGCTTATAAAAAGGCATGAAAATTACACATTTAATCTTTTATCATGTGTACACACTGTGGTTAGTAGCCTTGAGCTTTGAACCTGTTTCTGTAGTAACTGCTGTCTGCCTTTTGAAGCTGATAACGTTTACTGTTTTTTACTAGTATTAACTTTAGTGATGCTCAGCAGGAGGTTTCACGCCTCTGTTCAACAATGGCAAAATTCCCCAAAAGTATTAGAGCTTACACATTGTGTTTCTTAGAGTTTGAACCGAATGCTGCTATGATTTTCCAGATTTCATTTGAACTTGAATTTAAATTCCTACAGACAAAAAACGTAAATGTTTTTGGTTGTCATTGGTCTATGTCAAACCAGTCTCATAAAAAAACGTGTAAAACTAAGTTGGTCCACAACGTAGGACGTAGTATTTCTACAAAAACGCCTCTGAAATTGTAAGATCCCTACTTTTTTTCTCACCATTCATTCCAATGGCTGACGTCTACGTCACGTGATCTTCAAATTTCTCCCTGCAGAAAAAAAAAACATGGCCGAACTTCGTTTTATTCTCGGTGTAAAGTGCCTATTTTAAAGTTAGTTTGGCCATTAAAATCCGTTTTGATGTCATTTGATGCGAGAAATATGAGTTATTATTTCAGATTATGTGTGCAGTGGATGTACATGATCTTTAGTTTGCTAGTTATTACGAAGATTACTTCAGGAAATTGTGTCTATACAATGTTTTCATTGTTACCAAGTTGGTTGCTAGGGACGCTGCTATCGATATTATTTCTGTTATGTTGTGTAAAATGGTGTTATCTTTATTGCTACCCCCTTCCCCGTCAATTTATAGTGTTGGTCCACAGCGCAAACGTATTAGTTTAACAAAATCCGCATCTAAAATTGTGGCATAGTGTGGTGCCGAGAGATGGGAGTCGGAGGCGGGGTATCAAAGGTACAAGCTAGACTTTTATGGAGGCCCATTCCCAAACTGCCCCCTACACCCTACCCCTACACCCTACCTCTCCGTTTGCGCGTTCACGCGGAGGGTCCGCCATATTGAGGGCTGTTCCAAACCAACGAGTGTGGAGCGGTGTGGGCTATCAAGCCCTCAAACAGCGAGTCTGCAGCGGTGCTGACTTGAGACCGGTCTCTACCTGACCAGAGTCACGCTGTGTGCCTCCGTCAGGAAGCACGCTGTTACAAGTAGTTACAAGTAGTTCCAGCAAACATCCACTGATAAACTGCGATGTTAACAACCTCATGATAACCTCATATGTTTTAACTTAGGATCATACCTATGTTTAGTCTAGAAAAAGGTAAATGTGTGTATTTTATTATAAAATTGTGTATATTTACAGACTGTTGGTAAAACTAATAAGCTTATAAACATCAGGTTTAAAACTAAAAGAGCTTTACAAAAAAGTAACACAATGAAATATGTTTGGAGTTTTATTTGAGTTATTAATTTACATTTTTTGTCTGAGATGCTGATTTGAAAATCGCTGTTACATACAGTTACGGCATTTCCTGTTTCTGCCGGAGAAAGGGGAGGCCGTCCCAAAGCTTGCCGCTGTATTTACTCCCTCCATCTGACAGGAGGGAGCCTCGTTGAGCTGCGAGTGTGGCTACAAACGGAGTTCACTCCGTCACGGAGGGGTAGGGTCGAGGGAGTGGTTTGGGATTGGGCCTTAGCATCTCAAAACCAGACCGGCGGAGACAAGAAGTCCGGCTCACTAAAATGTCCGTGCAGAACAATACCCTAACCCATAGATCCGTGGGTGAATAATGTCAATCACAACAATAGATACGTTATTTTCCCCTGTGCAATTCTCCATTTACTCAACAATAACACATAATTATCCTTGTGTTTATTTATTTTTTTGATTAATAAACACAAGTTGGAGTCCGTCAGGACCGAGGGTCGGAGCAGCTCATTTGCTTTACAGAATATTACACCCGGAAGTAAGTATTCCCTCCGCTTCGCTTGACCAACCCCGTGATAGTCCTCAAGCTCTGTGATTGGAGAGTGTGCTCCGAGGGTTACGCCGAGTGTCGAACAGCACTTGAAATGGGATGGAACCACGGCAGACTGTCCAAAACTGGATTTGAACGGATCCACCCCGTCCCCCCCTCCCCCACTCCGTCCCCAAAACTAACATGTTCTCTATTTATGGCACGTCTCTACTGGGAGTTGTAGTTTTAAAAGACGTTTTCATATTTCCCATAATAAGAAGTTGCCAGTATTAAACAGTGTACATCCCTGGAGGTTTAGGGGATAGGAAACACTCAAATTTAAAACATATCATTAATAAATGGGTGAAAATTGCTTGTGCCCATAATGGTTAGCATTATACCCACATGACAGCTAAGGTCAGAAGAGCTTTATTTAACAGCTGGTCTTATGTTTGTGACCCCTCCTGTTGTTCATTGATAAGCCTGTAACATGCACTTGTCAAGGTTCAGAGGCACATTTAGCAAATCTGGCAGTAGCCATCGATAATCCTAAAATAAGATATACTTTATTGATCCCAAGTTGGAAACATTTGCGTTACATCAGCATGTGTAACAGTTGTAAATATGCAGTGGTGTTTATTTGTAAATCATTTAGTATAATCACACAAATTCTGAGTTTCATATTTAATAATTCTGTGTTATTTATTTATTGATTGTTCAATATCTGACAAGGCCGGAGATGAAAAACTTGGGTCGCAGGTTCCTCAACAGTGCATCACAAGACATCTATCAATATGTGTGTATACCTCCACCATTAAACTGTCATATTCTGCACATTTCTTATACTATCTACATACATCTTATATTAGAGTATAATTCATATGTATAATATCAGTTAAAATAAGTGCTTCAACATAGTTAACATTGCTGGAGGTATACACAAAGTGTTTCATTCATTGCATAACTACACCGTTTGTGTATATATGTCAATAAACCTTAGAAAATCTTGAAATCTTGCAAAAATAATCATTATATACAGTCTTTAATGAACTATTAGTAGAGAATAACGAGTTATGAATATACTTTATAGGGATCCTATTAATATCTAATAATAAAAATAATGAAATTCAATAACATGGTTTAACAACGAGGTGTCCCTTTATATCAGGAGTGCACGTTTATGGTGTAAATACAGCCTATCTAACAATTGGATCAAACATAAAAGCCAGCCGAATTAGTGTTGATACTGTGAGGAGATGTATTGTGTGAAAATAAATGTAAGATGTTGTTTAATTGCTGATATATTTATGATCCACGTCACGTTTTCAGTGTTGGCGGCAGTTCCTCATGTTTGTCTAGAAGTCTTCTCATCAAGGCTCTATAAATAGAGAATTACAGCAGATATGTAACATTTAATGCAGCCGAACCGTGTATTACAATGCCGTTATGTGATGACCTCCAAAGAGAAAAGCAAGCACACTCGGAATAAAGTGTTTTCGGTCTGTTTCCGGTATTTGTTTATGACGATGTGATGTGAGATGCGACATGTGAGACTGGAATTGCACAGGGGAAAATAACGTATATGCCACCATTTTAGATGCGGATTTTGTTAAACTAATACGTTTGCGCTGTGGACCAACACATTGACGGGGAAGGGGGTAGCAATAAAGATAACACCATTAAACAGTGACACAACATAACAGAAATAATATCGATAGCAGCGTCCCTAGCAACCACCTTGGTAACAATGAAAACGTTGTATAGACACAATTTCCTGAAGTAATCTTCGTAATAACTAGCAAACTAAAGATCATGTACATCTACTGCACACATAATCTGAAATAACAACTCATATTTCTCGCATCAAATTACATCAAAACGCATTTTAATGGCCAAACTAACTTTAAAATAGGCATTTAAATTTACACCGAGAATAAAACGAAGTTCGGCCATGTTTTTTTTTTCTGCAGGGAGAAATGTGAAGATCACGTGACATAGACGCCAGCCATTGGAATGAATGGGGAACAAAAACGTAGGGATCTTACCATTTCAGAGGTGTTTTTGTAGAAATACTACGTCCTACGTTGTGGACCAACGTAGTTATTACACATTTTTTTGTGAGACTCGGTTGTCTATGTTTGTAATGTCTAACATAAAACGTTGGGGTAGTTTTACATTTTCGGATTCATATTAAGACTCTATGAACTGGCAAATAGAGAATATGTAATTACAGTTGTGTTTTTTTCACACGTTTAGAGGTGTTCAACATAAAGCGTGAGCTGCTGGTCAACACTTTCATCTCCAAGATGGCTGCTCAGTTCAGACAGTCAGCTCAACAGAAAGCCAGCAGCAGCAGCTCAGAGCAACAAGTTGTCAAATCAGGAGAAGTTCCCTGTGACGTCTGCACTGGAACCAGACTGAAGGCCCTGAAGTCCTGCCTGGTGTGTCTGGAGTCCTACTGTGAGACTCACCTGGAGCCTCATCTGACAAGAGCAGGCCTGAAGAAACATCAGCTGATCGACCCTGAGGAGAACCTGGAAAGCAGGATGTGTGTGAAGCACGATAAACTGCTGGAGCTGTTCTGTAAGACCGACCAGGTGTGTGTCTGCATGCTCTGCTCTGTTTCAGACCACAAGACACATGATGTAGTTCCTCTGAAAGAAGAATATGAAGGAAAGAAGGCTGAGCTGGGGAAGACAGAGGCTGAAATCCAGCAGATGATCCAGAAGAGACGGCTGAAGATTCAGATGATGAATCGCTCAGTGGAGCTCAGTAAGGAAGGAGCAGACAGAGAGATAGCAGATGGTGTTCAGGTCTTCACCGCTCTGAAGGAGTCTGTTGAGAGAAGCCAGGCCGAGCTCATCGACACCATCAAAGAGAAGCAGAGAGAGACAGAGGAACAGGCTGAAGGCTTCATCAAAGAGCTGGAACAGGAAGTCTCTGAGCTGAAGAAGAGAAGCTCTGAGGTGGAGCAGCTCTCACGCTCTGAAGACCAGCTCCACCTCCTCCAAAGCTTCACGTCCCTGAACGCTGCTCCACCCACCAAGAACTGGACAGAAGTCAGGGTCCGTCCACCTTCATATGAGGGGACTGTGAGGAGAGCTGTGACTCAGCTGGGGAAGACGCTCAGGAAACAGATGAAGAAGCTGCTTGAGGTGGGGCTGAAGAGGGTCCAGCAGTCTGAGGTGGAGCTGAAGAGGGTCCAGCAGTCTGAGGTGGAGGTGACTCTTGATCCTGATACAGCACATCCCAAACTCATCCTGTCTGATGATGGAAAACAAGTTAAACATGGTGATGTGAAGAAGAATCTCCCAAAGAACCCAGAGAGATTTGATTTGTGTCCTTGTGTCTTAGCAAAGCAGAGTTTCTCTTCAGGTAGATTTTATTACGAGGTTCAGGTTAAAGGGAAGACTGGGTGGGATTTAGGAGTGGCCAGAGAGTCGATCAACAGGAAGGGAATCATCATACCGACTCCTCAGGATGGTTACTGGGTGATATCATTGAGGAATGAAAATCAGTACAAAGCTTGTGCTGGTCCTCGAGTCCGTCTCTCTCTGAAGTCTCAGCCTGAGAAGGTGGGGGTGTTTGTGGATTATGATGAGGGTCTGGTCTCCTTTTATGATGTTGATGCTGCAGCTCTGATCTACTCCTTCACTGGCTGCTGCTTCAAAGAGAAACTCTACCCATACTTTAGTCCCCATCTGAATTATGGTGATAAAAACTCTGCCCCTCTGATCATCTCTCCTGTCAATCACACTGAGAAGAACAACCATTTGATTTCCCTCAGAAAGATTCACTCTCACTAAATGTAATAAATGTATTCAACTGGGGAAGTACATTGTACACATTGTTAATGTTTCAGAATCTGATCACATATGGTTCACCTTGATGAGACGCATTCAAACACATAACATACTGATGAGTATGTTCAAATGTACTCTAGTTTATTCTACGGATTGCACTCCCTGCCGTCATGACTTGAAGTGATCAGAAAACTATTTACTCAGAAATCAACTTTGACAACTTCTTTATATGTCAGGGGGACAAGAAAAGTATTTATTGTCTCAGAATTGTGTGTTCAAAAAGTGTTTCATACTTGCAGACATTACTAGTGGAAGTAATGCACTCCTTTTTCATTAGTAAAATACTGTATATACTTTTTTTTTATAATTGAGGGGAAAATGATAGGTGTGTTTTAAAGGGGGAGGTTCAGGATTGATAATTGAATGATAGTATATTGGTACATGTGTGTTGACAGTTACTTGGAGAATCAACAATATCTGATCATTAAACATTAGGCTGCAGTGGTTTAACAAACGAGGGAAATTAAAACGTTACATCTCAGCTGTCTGTTGTGTTATGTTAATTGTATTTCGTCCACCTCTCTGCACACTGCTTGTAAAGTTTGAACAAAGCCTCAATGGATTAAAAAAGGAACAAAGAATGTTATTTTTTGTTTTTTTAAATGTACTTACTGAAGTACAGTTTTCACTAGTTCTCAACTCAGGGAAAGTAGCTTAACAAATGTACTTGACTATTTCCAGTTACTTCACTATTCACATTTGTCTGACAGCTTTGGTTCTTCTCAAGCTTTATAAACTATTTAAAACCCTCTTGGATCAGCTGATCATAGATATTAGGATTGCTGTATATGTTTGTTAGAAATAAGGCCATCAACTGGTTAGCTTAGCTTAGCATAAAGACTGGAAACAGGGGAAGACAAAGCCAGCCTGTCCAAAGGTAACAACATCCACCTATCAGCAGCTCTGAATCCAGTTTGTTTAATCCATACCAAATCAGAGGAGTAAAAACATCAATAAGACGTTTAACAGGGGATTATGGGTCGGGCTATTTCCTGACTGGGAGCAAAACAAGTTTCCAAATTGTTTTTACATTTCAGTTTGTGTACAGAGATATATTAAGTAGCCTACACTTAAATGTGTATTTTGGAATTTTTGGGAAAAAACCAGGCTCACTATTTCCCCCTTTTCCGAGTATATATGCTAAACTAAGCTAATCTAAGTGTCTGATGGCCATACTTGTCAACCCTCCCGATTTTATCGGGAGACTCCCGATTTCATTTCCACTCGGACTTTAATACAGCTACACCATTGTTTGGTTTCCATGGTAACACGTCTCTTTAGCAGCGCGTGCAACTCAAAGTCTGAGAGGGTGAGGCAGATATTCACAGAAAACAGAACAAGAATCGACAACTACTCTACTCTCTGCTCCCTCCTCTCCTGTAAAATACAGGTCCAGCCCACACATATGCTCCATCAAGGACGGTGCTACAGGCCGCGAGGCAGTGCACTTACAACTACAATAAGCATGTTAATGTTAATCTAACAGCTCCGGCGATCCACTAGCATCCGGCGATCCACCTAGCATCACTATCCTTGTGGGGACCAAAAGTTGTTTATACAATCACGTGTGGGGTCTCGCCTCCCTTAAGGGGACATAAGGGAGGTCCCCATTTAGGGGATCATTCATTTTAGGGTGAAGACTTGGTTAGGGTTTTGGGGAACCTCCATAGGAGTGCAGCGTGATGCACGGGCTCTCGGGTCAATATTTTTTGTTTAAAAACTCCTGTAGTAAAACCAATACAAGTTTATAAAAGCCCTGTTTGGTCTGTGTTAAAAATATTTTTAAGAAAATTGAATAAAAGGGATAAAAGAGAGCAGCGGCTGCAGCACAGAGCGTATGTGGCGGGGTTAAAACTTGTACTCCTGCCCCCCCGAGGGGTCTCCCCCGGTGGGGTGTCCGAGGCTGCGTACCACAGCATCTGGTAAAAGATCTGGTAAGTGGGTTAAAAACATCTGGCTAAAATAACCGATCTTGACTTTGTTTAAAATCGGCATGCAGGTAAAATTAGTGTTAAAAAATAATAAATAAATAAATAAAAGTGCTTTTTTTTTTTAAATAAGTGCTTTTAAAACTAAGTGCTAGTAATAAAAATCAGATCAACCCAAATGTAAAATATAAAATACACACGGGTTGGTAGGTGTAACAGGGACAGTTATGTCTCATTTGTATATAATATATTATGTAAATATGTCTATATAATTACACAAAATCTGTGTTTATTCTTGTTTCATCTTGTGTTAATACCTGACGCAGTAGGACTCACATCAGTATGTGGAACTATAATTTTAGCGTGTACCCCTACGTTCCTTATGTATGTGACACTGTTCCCCTTTTTTTCGCGGGGTTCATGCATCGTTCTCCCCTTTTGATACTGATCTCTGTGGGAGAGGTAGGCGGCTCTTCAGCCAGAAGCAATTTCCGTGTTTTAGTGTCGACTTTATGCACTTTAAGTTACTTTTTATTACTTATTTTTGTTGTAGTGTCTCACGGGTGTTCACAATGTATTTCTGTGTTGTTTAATTTGTATAGGGGCACGTTAAAGAGAGTACTGACTGGAGAAATGTTTTCTTTCTGTCGCTGTTTCGTCAGGTATGTTGTGTTACTTTTTACGTTATGCCCTTTTGATACTGATCTCTGTGGGAGAGTTTAATTTGTATAGGGGCACGTTAAAGAGAGTACTGACTGGAGAAATGTTTTCTTTCTGTCGCTGTTTCGTCAGGAGTGAAAATAAATGTACATCCTGAATGAAGCTACACGTCTGGGTCGTCGTCTTTCTACACAACACAACGCAGAGTCAGACACAGCCGGTTACATAGGCACACGGGGAGGGAAAATATCCTAAAATAAAGTCAACCAAGTGTCCCTAAAAGTGTTTAAAACCCAGGCCGAGGTCTAGAGAGGTGGTGCAGGTGAGACATGGGACACGCCTCGGATGATGTTTTAAAAAATACTTTATTAAGGGCTTATTTGAGGGTGTTTTAGAGCATGGATGTTTAATAAGAACAGTTTAGGATACAGACCGGACTGGATGTTCTTCCACAGGATCCGGATGTGCTGGTCTCTGTCGGAGAGGCACTGCTCGTGGTTGAACCCGAGAGCGTGCAACAGCTCATGTTGAACCGTGCTGTGATACAGGCAGCCCTGCTGGTCCAGAGACACGGTCTGGGAGTAGCCCCGACGCCCCACGTACGAGTAGCAGCTGCAACAAACACAACATTTACAGATCTCCTATCATGCAAAATGCACTTTTTTATGTCCTTTGTACACAAATATGTGTCCCCGGTGTGTTAGGGAACTCACAAAGTGTCAGAAAATAAAATCCTCTCTCTTTTCTTCCGTACCCAAATCTCTAAAAACGGGGGAACAACCGAGCGGATCCAGATTTGCGTCCGATATGACGTAATATCGGAAATGTGGGCGGGCTTTACACCCACGACACTATCAGAAACGTTGTTATCAGAAACAATGCGTGACAGTTTTGGACGTAATATGGTCTTTGTTTACATTATCAAGCATGGCTAACACTCAGAGCTAACCTGTACTGGAGAGAGTATGTGGAAAAAAGCAGGAAATAAAAAAAAGGATGCCTCAAAATAGTATAAAAGACCTTTTAGAATAATAATCTGTTTTCTTGCAAAGTAGGTTTACAAATACGAGGTTTACCCGGCGTCTGACTGGATGTTGAGGAAGTCTCTCTGGCTCGTGCGTCTGACGAGGCGAATGCAGGAAAACATCGTGGAAGGAAGTCAGGCCGCGCTCGATGATGGAGCGCTCAAGAGAAGCTGAGGAGAAAGAAACAAAGCAGCTGTGGTTCAATGGAGGTCAAAGGAGGTCAAAGGTCACATTCAGGTTCTTAGACTTTTCCTCAGAGGTAGGAGAAATACTCTGATCTTCTAATTGAGTAAAAGTAGAAGTACTCAGGTCTTGTACTTGAGTAAAAGTAGAAGTACTCAGGTCTTGTACTTGAGTAAAAGTAGAAGTACTCAGATGTTGTACTTGAGTAAAAGTAGAAGTACTCAGATCTTGTACTTGAGTAAAAGTAGAAGTACCAGAGTGTAGGAATACTCTGTTACAGTAAAAGTCCTGCATTCAAAATGTGACACAAGTAAAGTTAGAAAAGTATTATCATCAAAATATACTTAAAGTCTGATTTAAGACTTGATTATATTTCACATCATTAAACCAAATCTGTAACTAAAGGTATTCATTAAATGTAGAGGAGTAAAAGTACACCATTTACTAATTAATTGTAGTACAAAGTAGCAAAAAATTGCATTTAAGTACGGACCCATTTTCAAACAGTCTGTTCAGGGAGGAGGAAGTGTTTCACCAGCTGCTCTTAAACGGGGACCATAACACAGCGTTGTGAAATATAGCTATAAATCTCCAGATGTGTAAAGAGATGTCCTTTATGTATTGAGAACATATTCCTACTTATGCTCAATACACTATTTGAAAAGCCTCTTGGATCAGCTGTAAAATGCATCGTCACAGAGTTAAATAACAAGCCTCAATAGTTCTTCCTCCACTTCCTCTTGGCAAACTGCCACTGAGAGGTTGAACCACACTGTAAGAGAAGAGTTTCCATTTCCCAGAAATCAAAGCTGTTGTTTGTCTGAGCGACAGCAGAGCAGCAGCCGAGACAAGTCTCTGTTTCTCTGAAGAAACACTCAACTGAATCCAGCAGCTTTTTATCAACAACACAGCAGGACTCTGCAAACACCGGTGAGTACACTACAGAGACATCACTAACTAAATATTTAGTCAGAGTTGGATTAAAATCAGAATCTGACTGTATTACATCTATTTTGACATATAAAGAATATTATACAATATAAATGTGTCAGTTAAGATAAAAACCTCAACATTTAAATTAGCAACAGCCAAAAAACAACTGCAATGTAAACTCTGGTTAAGTTAGGTTAGAGAGCATACAGTCAAAGCTAGCATTAGCTTATACTTATTCTCATATTTCCTGTATTTGAAAACATCTTTATAAATGACTCTATTAAACAAAGTAGAATCTAAATATTAGATTTGTTCTGGACAGTCCAAAGCAAGGGATCTGGTGTTGTGTTACAAGTGTTGCTTATAAAAAGGCATGACAATTACATATTTCTTACATCATTTGTACACACTGTGGTAAGTAGCCTTGAGCTTTGAACCTGTTTCTGTAGTAACTGCTGTCTGCCTTTTGAAGCTGATAACGTTTACTGTTTTTTACTAGTATTAACTTCAGTGATGCTCAGCAGGAGGTTTCACTCCTCTGTTCAACAACGGCAAAATCCCCCCAAAGTATTAGAGCTTACACATTGTGTTTCTTAGAGTTTAAACTGAATGCTGCTATGATTTTGCAGATTTCATTTGAACTTGAATTTGAATTCTCACAGACAAAAAAAACTAAATGTCTTTGGTTATCATTGGTCTATGTATGTCATTTCTCGCATAAAACGTTGGGGTAGTTTACATTTCTGGGTTCAAAGTAGGACTCTATGAACTGGCAAATAGAGAATATGTAATTACAGTTGTGTTTTTTTCAAACTTTTGTCCCCAGAGAGACATGTCTGCTGCCAGCTGTCTGCTGACTGAAGATCAGTTTCTGTGCTCCATCTGTCTGGATGTGTTCACTGATCCAGTCGCCATACCATGTGGACACAACTTCTGTAAAGCCTGCATCTCTGAACACTGGGATAGAAATGTCCCGAGTCAGTGTCCCAACTGTAAAAAGGTTTTCAACATAAAGCCTGAGCTGCAGGTCAACACGTTCATCTCTGAGATGGCTGCTCAGTTCAGACAGTCAGCTCAACAGAAAGCCAGCAGCAGCAGCTCAGAGCAACACGTTGTCAAACCAGGAGAAGTTCCCTGTGACGTCTGCACTGGAACCAGACTGAAGGCCCTGAAGTCCTGCCTGGTGTGTCTGGCCTCCTACTGTGAGACTCACCTGGAGCCTCACCTGAAAAATGCAGGCTTCAAAAAGCATCAGCTGATCGACCCTGAGGACAACCTGGAAAGCAGGATGTGTGTGAAGCACGATAAACTGCTGGAGCTGTTCTGTCAGACCGACCAGGTGTGTGTCTGCATGCTCTGCACTGTTTTAGACCACAAGACACATGATGTAGTTCCTCTGAAAGAAGAATATGAAGGAAAGAAGGCTGAGCTGGGGAAGACAGAGGCTGAAATTCAGCAGATGATCCAGAAGAGACAACTGAAGATTCAGGAGATGAATCGCTCAGTGGAGCTCAGTAAGGAAGGAGCAGACAGAGAGATAGCAGATGGTGTTCAGGTCTTCACCGCTCTGAAGGAGTCTGTTGAGAGAAGCCAGGCCGAGCTCATGGACACCATCAAAGAGAAGCAGAGAGAGACAGAGGAACAGGCTGAAGGCTTCATCAAAGAGCTGGAACAGGAAGTCTCTGAGCTGAAGAAGAGAAGCTCTGAGGTGGAGCAGCTCTCACGCTCTGAAGACCAGCTCCACCTCCTCCAAAGCTTCACGTCCCTGAACGCTGCTCCACCCACCAAGAACTGGACAGAAGTCAGGGTCCGTCCACCTTCATATGAGGGGACTGTGGGGAGAGCTGTGACTCAGCTGGAGGAGACGCTCAGGAAACAGATGAAGAAGCTGCTTGAGGTGGAGCTGAAGAGGGTCCAGCAGTCTGAGGTGGAGGTGACTCTTGATCCTGATACAGCACATCCTGCACTCATCCTGTCTGATGATGGAAAACAAGTTAAACATGGTGATGTGAGGAAGAATCTCCCAGACAATCCAGAGAGATTTGATTATTGTGTTTATGTCTTAGCAAAGCAGAGTTTCTCTTCAGGAAGATTTTATTATGAGGTTCAGGTTAAAGGGAAGACTCAGTGGGATTTAGGAGTGGCCAGAGAGTCGATCAACAGGAAAGGAATCATCTCACTGTCTCCTCAGGATGGTTACTGGACGATAGTGTTGAGGAATGAAAATGAGTACCATGCTCTTGCTGGTTCTCCAGTCCGTCTCTCTCTGAAGTCTCAGCCTGAGAAGGTGGGGGTGTTTGTGGATTATGAGGAGGGTCTGGTCTCCTTTTATGATGTTGATGCTGCGGCTCTGATCTACTCCTTCACTGGCTGCTGCTTCAAAGAGAAACTCTACCCATACTTTGGTCCCGGTCTGAATGATGGTGGTAAAAACTCTGCCCCTCTGATCATCTCTCCTGTCAATCACACTGAGTAGAACAAACATTTGATTTTCTTCAGAAAGATTCACTCTCACTAAATGTAATAAATGTATTCAACTGGGGAAGTACATTGTACACATTGTTAATGTTTCAGAATCTGATCACATATGGTTCACCTTGATGAGACGCATTCAAACACATAACATACTGATGAGTATGTTCTAATGTACTCTAGTTTATTCTACGGATTGCACTCCTTGCCGTCATGTCTTGAAGTGATCAGAAAAATATTTACTCAGAAATAAACTTTGACCACCTATATGTCAGGGGGACAAGAAAAGTATTTATTGTCTCAGAATTATGTGTTCAAAAAGTGTTTCATACTAGCAGACATTACTAGTGGAAGTAATGCACTCCTTTTTCATTAGTAAAATACTGTATATACTTTTTTTTAATAATTTTCAATTGAGGGGAAAATGATGGGTCTCTCTGGTGTGTTTTAAAGGGGGAAGTTCAGGATTGATAATTGAATGATAGTATATTGGTACATGTGTGTTGACAGTTACTTGGAGAATCAACAATATCTGATCATTAAACATTAGGCTGCAGTGGTTTCACAAACCAGGGATATTATAATGTTACCTCTCAGCTGTCTGTTGTGTTATGTTAATTGTATTTCGTCCACCTCTCTGCACACAGCTTGTAAAGTTTGAACAAAGCCTCAATGGATTAAAAAAAAAAAGGAACAAAGAATGTGATTTTTTGTGTTTTTTTAAATGTACTTACTGAAGTACAGTTTTCACTAGTTCTCAACTTAGGGAAAGTAGGAAAATATATTTACTTAACTATTTCCATTTCTACTTAACTACATTTGTCTGACAGCTTTGGTTCTTCTCAAGCTTTATAAACTATTTAAAACCCTCTTGGATCAGCTGATCATAGATGTTAAGATTGCTGTATGTGTCTGTTAGAAATAAGCCCATCAACTGGTTAGCTTAGCTTAGCATAAAGACTGGAAACAGAGGAAGACAAAGCCAGCCTGTCCAAAGGTAACAACATCCACCTATCAGCAGCTCTGAATCCAGTTTGTTTAATCCATACCAAATCAGAGGAGTAAAAACATCAATAAGACATTTAACAGGGGATTATGGGTCGGGCTATTTCCTGACTGGGACCTAAACAAGTTGCCAAATAATTTTTACATTTCAGTTTTCGTACAGAGATATATTAAGTACACTTAAATGTGTATTTTATCACTAACTATTTTCCCCTTTTCCTAGTATATATGCTAAACTAAGCTAATCTAAGTGTCTGATGGCTGCAGCCTGTGTCAGTGAGAGCGGTCTGACTGGTTGGACTGCTTCTAATCATTATTATCTCATTCTTCACCTTGAACACACTCCAGCACTGCCTGTACAGGTGAGACTAACTGACTGCAAACGTCCCGTCTGACTGGGAGATAAATAAAGGGTTTTTTAAATATCAAAATTGCTGGAAATATCCTTGTAAAGTCTATTTTATTAATGCTCTGTTTAGAAGATGGAGCTTATCATTTGAAATGTCATTATTTTTAAAGAGGTGGATGGTGAATAATATACTCTATATGTATTATTTCATTATTCATTCACTTGTTTTGTATTGGCATTTCTGGTTTCAGGTGTACATTTGAAACTTCTCATTAAAATAAATGGTGATTTTTCATTTAAATTCTGAGGAAAACACATTTAGTTTTAGTGGTGATGCTTAAATACATGTGTCATTAAAGCAGTTCTGTAAAGGTGTGCTACTACCAGGTGTTTCCCTGTGAACTGTGAGGAAGTGTCGCCCCCTAGTGGACAAACATCTACACTTACATGCAGTCAAGTTTTGTGCTGAAGATAGATTCTTTATTTTACTTATCTTGAATATGTTTTTATGTATTAATTAGCCTTTCAAATAAAGTGTGCTGTAGTTGTGTGCAGAAAAAACCCTTTACTATACAAAACATTGTTTATTCATTAAAAAGCAGAGCGTCTTTTAGCAACGACCTGCAGTGAACGCTTAATCTCAAAGCAGTTGATCAATATTCACATTAAACATTCAAACACCGTGTTCGTTTCTTTGGATTATGCAGCCATATATCCGCTAACAGTGTCAACGAGAAAGATGTGGAAAATCATCTTCACATTATTGAGGTTTTAATAAAGAAAATACCTTTTATTTCCTCGATTAGAGGTAATGTCCTCCTTGAGCTCTAGTCAACAAGACTAAGAGATAGATTAAATTATGCTAACACCACAAACACTCAGTATGAAGTCAGACGATATGTTTTTTGACTCAAAAACGATTATTTTGTCAGCTTCAGTTACTTAACACTTAATTAAATACAAGATCAACAAATGATTGATGATGCTTTTTAATGGATTTGTTTTTTAAAACTAAATAAGCTCCAGTGGTTTGAAACACAGACACTAAAAAGCAGTATGATTTTGAGTTTATACGTAAGAGATTCTGCAGCTTTTACACATCTCCTTTCACCTCTTCTTCACACCTTTCTTCAATCTTAGGCAGTAGAATTTAAATTAAGGAACATTGTCTAAAGTACAAAAGTGTTAACAAGTGCACAAACTACAAACTACACTTCATCGAACATGTTTGAAGATTTATTATCAACACACTTTCTCATACTGTGCTATAAAGATCTGGTTTGATGTTTAAAAATGGCCCCATGTCCTCAGGGTTTCTTCACCACCTGTTGGAACAGAAGAAACACGTTAAAGGCGACAAACACACTTTCCTTTGCCCTGAAAACAGATGAATGAAGGGAACCCAGCGTGTGTTTTCTTACCTTTCAACATTTGTACACCGTGTTCAGTCTGCTGATGTCGTTCCTGCTCATCTGATTGGCCGTGCCAAACTCTACGTTGGCGTTGGGGATCGGCACCATGGTGGGCTTATTGTTCCCACTGAAGGCATACCTGGAAACATTAAGAGCACAGAGGCTTCATTATTATTAGCTTGTATATATATATTAAACATTTAGAAACCATTGAGACTCAAATGCTCCTAAACGAGTCGGTTCAATCACCAAAACAAATCTGATCTATCTCATTATTATGACGACATATTTATTGTGCAATTTAGAAAAACGCCGATAAGGTACATTTCATATTTTGCATTTCTTTGAGAGCTTGTGACCTATTTTAATCCTGGTTTCACTCTTATCAATGTTATGCGTTTAAATATTATCTATCATTATTATTCGCCAACTGTTTATTAATTCTGTTGCTATAATAACTTAATTTAGCTGCTTTATTAAGAATAATAATAAAAGAAGAGATGGGTTGGACTATTCAAAGTGTTTTCAGCTTTTTTGTCAGAATTATATTTTTTTCTCAGAATTAGAACAATTTCAATTTTTCTTGCAATTCTTACTTTTTTACAGAATTATCTTTTTTTTACTCATAAATTTGACTTTTTTTCATAATTTTCATTTTTCCTCCTAATTAGATTATTTTCTCATATTTGAACTTTTTTCTCAGAATTTGAACTTTTTTGCAGATTTTGACTTTTTTCTCAAAATTTTCTCAGAATTTGACTTTTTGTCAAGACTAGATTTTTTTACTCATAATTAGATATTTCTAAGATTTTTATTTTTTCTCAGAATTCAAATTGACCCGGAAATATATAAATTCTTAATGTTACTCACCTGTCCAGGCTACTGGACTACTTTTCAAATATAAACCTTTTTGAAACATATTTTGCTGTTTTTGGGTCCGTAGAAATATATTTGCACTTGTATGGGCTCTCCTTACTGCAATTCAAGCCTCAGTTCTGTCTACAATTCATTGTTTTGGGTGAAATGTTCCTTTGACTTATATCCATTATGTTAGTATATAAATGAAGATGAATGCTTGGTAACCTGTGGTACTGCATGACGGAGTTGTAGTCGTATGGTGTGTTCAGGTTCAGCGAGCTGATCCAGATTTGCGTCCGATATGACGTAATATCTGAAATGTGGGCGGGCTTTACACCCACGGCCCAATCAGAAACGTTGCTATGAGAAACAATGCGTGACAGTTTTGGACGTAATATGGTCTTTGTTTACATTATCAAGCATGGCTAACACTCAGAGCTAACATCTACTGGAGAGAGACTGTGTAAAAAAGCAGGAAATTAAAAAAAAGGATGCCTCAAAATAGTATAAAAGACCTTTTAGAATAATAATCTGTTTTTTGCAAAGTAGGTTTACAAATACGAGGTTTACCCGCCGTCTGACTGGATGTTCAGGAAGTCTCTCTGGCTCGTGCGTCTGACGAAGCGAATGCAGGAAACATCGTGGAAGGAAGTCAGGCCGCGCTCGATGATGGAGCGCTCAAGAAACAAAGCAGCTGTGGTTCAATGGAGGTCAAGGGTCACAATCAGGTTCTTAGACTTTTCCTCAGAGGTGGGAGAAGTACTCAGATCTGTACTTGTGTAAAAGTAGAAGTACCAGAGTGTAGGAATACTCAATACAAATCCTGCATTCAAAATGTTGCTCAAGTAAAAGTAGAAAAGTATCAGCATCAAAATATAGTTAAAGTAGCGACAGTAAAAGTAGTCATTGTGCAGATTGGTCCATCTCAGAATAATATATATGATATGTTTTATAATGATTGATCATGAAAGTGTTCTCAAAGCTGGTGAAGGTGCAGATAGTTTGAATGACTTTGTATACTGCAGGGTAGCTGGTGGATTTACTCCAGGTGGAACTAGTCTGATTTAACACTTTATCATTCATCCAGATCTGTAAAGTAACTAAAGGTATTCATTAAATGTAGTGGTACAAAGTAGCAACAAATGGCAATTAAGTACAGACTGTTAAAGGTGATTTAAACCTGAGAGCAGGATTAGCTGAAAAGAGTCCAAGGAAGCTTATTTAAAAGTTAACAGAATGTAATTAAACAAATGATACGGTGATACAAATGGAATGTGAAAGAGAGGTGTGGCTCTCCGGTTCGCGTGGGGTGCTGCTGCCTGCTGTTGTTTATCGCGTGGCCGGGGTAGAGAGAGAGCGTTTTTTCCTGTCCATCATATGTTATAGTGTATAGTCCTCTCCTATTGGCCGTTCTCGACGGGGGGCGGGTCTTCCTCCCGGGTACCTTCCTCTTTGATTAATATCGCATAAAATAAGAGGATTTAGATGTTGTGTGTTTAGTGTATAACTCCACAAGCCTTTAATCCTCATATTTCTTACAATACCCATTTTCAAACAGTCTGTTCAGAGAGGAGGACATGTTGCTGCTCTTAAACAGGGACCATAACACAGCGTTGTGAAATATAGCTATACATCTCCAGATGTGTAAAGAGATGTCCTTTATGTATTGAGAACATATTCCTACTTATATATTTGAAAAGCCTCTTGGATCAGCTGTAAAATGCATCGTCACAAAGTTAAACAACAAGCCTGAATAGTTCTTCCTCCACTCCCTCTTGGCAAACTGCCCCTGAGAGGTGGGACCACACTGTAAGAGAAGAGTTTCCATTTCCCAGAAATGAAAGCTGTTGTTTGTCTGAGCGACAGCAGAGCAGCAGCCGAGACAAGTCTCTGTTTCTCTGAAGAAACACTCAACTGAATCCAGCAGCTTTTTATCAACAACACAGCAGGACTCTGCAAACACTGGTGAGTACACTACAGACACATCACTAACTAAATATTTAGTCAGAGTTGGATTAAAATCAGAATCTGACTGTATTACATCCATTTGACCATATAAAGAATATTATACAATATAAATGTGTCTGTTAAGATAAAAACCTCAACATTTAAATTAGAAAACGCCAAAAATACAATGTATATCTGGTTAAGTTAGGTTAGAGAGCATACAGTCAAAGCTAGCATTAGCTTATACTTATTTTCATATTTCCTGTATTTGAAAACATCTTTACAAATGACTCTATTAAACAAAGTAGAATCTAAATAGTAGATTTGTTCTGGACCGTCCAAAGCAAGGGGTCTGGTGTTATGTTACAAGTGTTGCTTATAGAAAGGCATGACAATTACATATTTCATACATCATTTGTACACACTGTGGTTAGTAGCCTTGAGCTTTGAACCTGTTTCTGTAGTAACTGCTGTCTGCCTTTTGAAGCTGATCACGTTTACTGTTTTTTAACAACTAGTATTAACTTCAGTGATGCTCAGCAGGAGGTTTCACTCCTCTGTTCAACAATGGCAAAATCCCCCAGCAGTATTAGAGCTTACACATTGTGTTTCTTAGAGTTTAAACTGAATGCTGCTATGATTTTGCAGATTTCATTTGAACTTGAATTTTAATTCTCACAGACAAAAAACCTAAATGTCTTTGGTTATCATTAGTCTATGTATGTCATTTCTCGCATAAAACGTTGGGGTAGTTTACATGTTTGGGTTCATAGTAGGACTCTATGAACTGGCAAATAGAGAATATGTAATTACAGTTGTGTTTTTTTCAAACTTTTGTCCCCAGAGAGACATGTCTGCTGCCAGCTGTCTGCTGACTGAAGATCAGTTTCTGTGCTCCATCTGTCTGGATGTGTTCACTGATCCAGTCAGCACACCATGTGGACACAACTTCTGTAAAGCCTGCATCTCTGAACACTGGGATAGAAATGTCCCGAGTCAGTGTCCCAACTGTAAAGAGGTTTTCAACATAAAGCCTGAGCTGCTGGTCAACACTTTCATCTCTGAGATGGCTGCTCAGTTCAGACAGTCAGCTCAACAGAAAGCCAGCAGCAGCAGCTCAGAGCAACACGTTGTCAAACCAGGAGAAGTTCCCTGTGACGCCTGCACTGGAACCAGACTGAAGGCCCTGAAGTCCTGCCTGGTGTGTCTGGCCTCCTACTGCGAGACTCACCTGGAGCCTCATCTGAAAAATGCAGGCTTCAAAAAGCATCAGCTGATCGACCCTGTGGAAAACCTGGAAAGCAGGATGTGTGTGAAGCACGATAAACTGCTGGAGCTGTTCTGTAAGACCGACCAGGTGTGTGTCTGCATGCTCTGCACTGTTTTAGACCACAAGACACATGATGTTGTTCCTCTGAAAGAAGAATATGAAGGAAAGAAGGCTGAGCTGGGGAAGACAGAGGCTGAAATCCAGCAGATGATCCAGAAGAGACGACTGAAGATTCAGGAGATGAACCGCTCAGTGGAGCTCAGTAAGGAAGGAGCAGACAGAGAGATAGCAGATGGTGTTCAGGTCTTCACCGCTCTGAAGGAGTCTGTTGAGAGAAGCCAGGCCGAGCTCATGGACACCATCAAAGAGAAGCAGAGAGAGACAGAGGAACAGGCTGAAGGCTTCATCAAAGAGCTGGAACAGGAAGTCTCTGAGCTGAAGAAGAGAAGCTCTGAGGTGGAGCAGCTCTCACGCTCTGAAGACCAGCTCCACCTCCTCCAAAGCTTCACGTCCCTGAACGCTGCTCCACCCACCAAGAACTGGACAGAAGTCAGGGTCCGTCCACCTTCATATGAGGGGACTGTGAGGAGAGCTGTGACTCAGCTGGAGGAGACGCTCAGGAAACAGATGAAGAAGCTGCTCGAGGTGGAGCTGAAGAGGGTCCAGCAGTCTGAGGTGGAGGTGACTCTTGATCCTGATACAGCACATCCTGCACTCATCCTGTCTGATGATGGAAAACAAGTTAAACTTGGTGATGTGAAGAAGAATCTCCCAAAGAATCCAGAGAGATTTGATTCTTGTGCTAATGTCTTAGCAAAGCAGAGTTTCTCTTCAGGAAGATTTTATTACGAGGTTCAGGTTAAAGGGAAGACTGAGTGGGGTTTAGGAGTGGCCAGAGAGTCGATCAACAGGAAGAGAATATTCTCACTGTCTCCTCAGAAAGGTTACTGGACGATAGTGTTGAGGAATGAAAATCAGTACAAAGCTGGTGCTAGTCCTCCAGTCAGTCTCTCTCTGAAGTCTCAGCCTGAGAAGGTGGGGGTGTTTGTGGATTATGAGGAGGGTCTGGTCTCCTTTTATGATGTTGATGCTGCAGCTCTGATCTACTCCTTCACTGGCTGCTGCTTCAAAGAGAAACTCTACCCATACTTTAGTCCCGGTCTGAATGAAGGTGGTAAAAACTCTGTCCCTCTGATCATCTCTCCTGTCAATCACACTGAGTAGAACAACCATTTTGTTTTCTTCAGAAAGATTCACTCTCACTAAATGTAATAAATGTATTCAACTGGGGAAGTACATTGTACACATTGTTAATGTTTCAGAATCTGATCACATATCATATCATATTCCCTTCTCTATGGTCTCCCCCACAAACACCTACACAAACTCCAACTGGTCCAAAACGCTGCTGCCCGTATCATCACCAGAACCCCTGTCATCAGTCACATCACCCCTGTACTACACCAACTCCACTGGCTTCCCATTAAACACCGCATTGACTACAAGATCCTCTTTCATACTTTCAAAGCCATTCATAACCTCGCCCCCCCATACCTGTCTGACCTTGTCCATGTCAACATTCCCACCCGGTCTCTTAGGTCTGCCTCCTCCATCACTCTCAAAGTTTTCCCAGCCCGTCTCTCCACCATGGGGTCAAGAGCCTTCAGCCGCTCTGCCCCTCACCTCTGGAACTCCCTCCCCCCTGATATTAGAAACATGGACACTATCACCACTTTCCAAACTCACCTCAAAACCCACCTGTTCAGGCAAGCGTATGGCTGACCTGTGCTGCAAGCTGTATGTTTTTAGTAGTTATGTTTTTAAACTGTGTTTTGCTTTTAACTATGTTTGTAAAAATTGTTTTTAACCTTGTTGTACGGCGACCTTGAGTGCCTTGAAAGGCGCCTTATAAAATAAATGCATTATTATTATTATTATTATTACATATGGTTCACCTTGATGAGACGCATACAAACACATAACATACTGATGAGTATGTTCTAATGTACTCTAGTTTATTCTACGGATTGCACTACCTGCCGTCATGACTTGAAGTGATCAGAAAACGATTTACTCAGAAATAAACTTTGACCACTTCTTTATATGTCAGGGGGACAAGAAAAGTATTTATTGTCTCAGAATTGTGTGTTCAAAAAGTGTTTCATACTAGCAGACATTACTAGTGGAAGTAATGCAGTCCTTTTTCATTAGTAAAATACTGTATATACTTTTTTTTTATAATTGAGGGGAAAATGATGGGTCTCTCTGGTGTGTTTTAAAGGGGGAGGTTCAGGATTGATAATTGAATGATAGTATATTGGTACATGTGTGTTGACAGTTACTTGGAGAATCAACAATATCTGATCATTAAACATTAGGCTGCAGTGGTTTAACAAACGAGGGAAATTTAAATGTTACATCTCAGCTGTCTGTTGTGTTATGTTGATTGTATTTCGTCCACCTCTCTGCACACAGCTTGTAAAGTTTGAACAAAGCCTCAATGGATTAAAAAAGGAACAAAGAATGTTATTTTTTGTGTTTTTTTAAATGTACTTACTGAAGTACAGTTTTCACTAGTTCTCAACTTTGGGAAAGTAGCTTAACAAATGTACTTGACTATTTCCATTTACTTCAATATTCACATTTGTCTGACAGCTTTGGTTCTTCTGAAGCTTTATCAACTATTTAAAACCCTCTTGGATCAGCTGATCATAGATATTAAGATTGCTGTATATGTTTGTTAGAAATAAGGCCATCAACTGGTTAGCTTAGCTTAGCATAAAGACTGGAAACAGGGGAAGACAAAGCCAGCCTGTCCAAAGGTAACAACATCCACCTATCAGCAGCTCTGAATCCAGTTTGTTTAATCCATACCAAATCAGAGGAGTAAAAACATCAATAAGACGTTTAACAGGGGATTATGGGTCGGGCTATTTCTTGACTGGGAGCAAAACAAGTTGCCAAATTGTTTTTATATTTCAGTTTGTGTACAGAGATATATTAAGTACACTTAAATGTGTATTTCGTCACTCACTATTTCCCCCTTTTCCTTGTATATATGCTAAACTAAGCTAATCTAAGTGTCTGATGGCTGCAGCCTGTGTCAGTGAGAGCGGTCTGACTGGTTGGACTGCTTCTAATGATTATTATCTCATTCTTCACCTTGAACACACTCCAGCACTGCCTGTACAGGTGAGACTAACTGACTGCAAACGTCCCGTCTGACTGGGAGATAAATAAAGGGTTTTTTAAATATCAGAATTGAATGACATATTATTGTAAAGTCTATTTTATTAATGCCCTGTTTAAAAGATGGAGCTTATCATTTGAAATGTCATTATTTCTAAAGAGGTGGATGGTGAATAATATTACAATTAAAAATGTTTCACTCACATTATGGCTTTGTTTTTTATTACAGTACACGTTTTCTGAAATGTTATCTTTAAATATACTAACGCATACAGAAACAGCACAGAAATGTGTTCACTGGTTAAAACCAGGATCAAATTCTTGTTTTATTGTCGACTTATTAGAGTCAAAGGTTTTTACAGAGGGGAGTTTTGATATGGGTTTGTACCACTACATAAATCCAGAAAACTGTCAGCAGCCTTTACGAAACATTTATTCTCCACATGTTTTTTAGGGAAACAGATGTTATAATCCTTAACGCAATCATCAATAATCAGTATATAAATCTGGCTATTGATGATATATGAACAAACCACTCAGAGTACAGATGGGAGCTAAACTAATTTTGATAACATATAAAATAAAAAAAAAGCCCTTCTAGTGTGAATTTACATTTGGCAGTACACAGGTAATTAATTTTTAAAAAATAGTAACTAATTCATATGACCACTTTTTGTATCATTTTTTAATGATAACATAGTAAGCAATCAAAATAGCCCAACCTTTCAAAACTGTCAACCGATGGTGACATACCTTCACCTGTTAGTGACACAATGCTTGAACAGCACGTTCTCTAATAGGGAGTTGGCTCAAGGAATAAGAGGTTAAAATAAGGGCAGTGTCTGCATGATTCAATACAACCTGTCTGCACCGAGTAAACTAAAATATGCTATGAGACAGTGAACAAATGTACAATCTCATAGTACGTCCCAGCACACAGATATCTGTCTATGAATACCTCAGTTGTACTGTGTGAATGAGGTCAAAGGCCATGTTATATTTCAATGTGTGTTCATTGAGTTATACTGGAAGTAGTGTTTCAGGTTGTTTCTGTGCTCAATGACAAACTAATTGACTTACAAAGATATTGTACTTGAGTAAAAGTAGAAGTACTCAGATCTTGTACTTGAGTAAAAGTAGAAGTACTCAGATCTAGTAGGCCTACTTGAGTAAAAGTAGAAGTACTCAGATCTTGTACCTGAGTAAAAGTAGAAGTACCAGAGTGTAGGAATACTCTATTACAGTAAAAGTCCTGCATTCAAAATGTTCCTCAAGTAAAAGTAAAAAAGTATTAGCATCAAAATATAGTTAAAGACTTCCGGTTGGGCGAACATGTGAGGGCTGCGTTGTCTCGTCCTCCCACAACTTTACTTTCTAACTTTCATTTAAAACCACCAAATTTGAGTTAAACCCGTATCGTGTGAACATAATTTGGACTATAAATTAGAACAAGCCGATGTGATGCTGAAACCTGCGTTGAAAACGGAGACGAAACAGGCGAAGCAGGCAAAAAAGACCGAAACTGCTGTCTCAACTGCTTGTGAAGTTGCTGTCCCGGACATGGCTAGCATAATTCAACCCGTATGTTTTGCCTGCAGCACGTCTTTCTGTCCGTTCGGGTCTTGGAAGACCGGAAGCTGTGGGGTTCATAAAAATATATTTTTACTCAATATCAAGCCACGGTTATTGTTTTTATTTTAAATCGTATAATGTCTGACTTTTTTTGTCATCTGTGAGGAAAAGAAATGGGGCTCAGAGCCTCAGGATACTGAAATCTGTATTTTTTTAAATCATTTTTTCCTTCTAATTTGTTATTCTTTTCAAAATAACACACTGTTATTTACTCACCAATAACACACAACTATCCTTGTTTTTATTTATTTGTTTAATTCCATAATCTCTGGCTTTTTTGGCGTCCGTCAGGAACTGAATTTCAAAAGAAAAATAACCGGAAACAGAAGTAGGCATTTCAAGCGATTACCCAAGATCCTCAGCTATGGTTTAAGTTCGCTGATTGGATGTTTTAGCCGCAATGCATGTTGGGATTTGGTGTTTATATGATATGAAATCGGAAAAACACTTAAAAAAAATAAAATAATACTTAATTCCGAGTGTTCTTGCTTTTCTCTTTGAAAGTCATCACGTAACGGCATTGTAATACACGGTTCGGCTGCATTACATATTACAGATCTGCCGTAGTTCTTTATTTATAGAGTTTTTAAAGATATTACTGATTTTCTTTGAATAAGAATGTAAATACTGAATCTGAAATAGTATAGCAATATGCTGTGAAATTATGTGAAAGAATGAATAAAACTACACATCTTCAGATGTTGTACGTACATAATTGTCCTACACTAATAATACAAAGTTATTATGGCTGTGTGTACCTTGTGTGCACCGCCTAGTGGTTAAAGCACGTTATTGAATTATTGTTTTTATGTGTTATATTTGATGAAAAAATATTAAGAGTATATACTTTCATAGGGGGAAAGTAGAAGGTCAATGATAGAAATATATAGAATATAAAAAATCAAGAAGATACTATAAGTGATCTCTACAATAAAACAGTGAGTGCAGGATGTACAAAGATATTAATAGGAGGAGGTGCAAAACAGAAAAATGAATTAACCTTTATTTAAACATTAAATGATGCTTTAGATTAAGTTCTTCTTTTAAATAAGAAAAAAGCTTTGGGGGTATCAAAAGATAAATATTAAGCCTGACAAAGTACTTAACGTCTAATATATTGCTTTCCTGTAATGTTAACTATGTTGAAGCACTTATTTTAACTGATATTATACACATTAATTATACTCTTATGTAGATATTATAAGAAATGTGCAGAATTTGACAGTTTAATGGTGGAGGTATACACACATATTGATAGATGTCTTGTAATGCACTGTTGAGGAACCTGCGACCCAAGTTTTTCATTCATTGCATAACTACACCATAGTTGTGTATATGATGTGTCAATAAACCTTAGAAAATCTTGAAATCTTGAAAGGGATGTGCAAAATAGCAATTATACAGTCTTTAATTAACTATTAGTAGAAAATAACGAGTAATGAATATATGTAACCGGCTGTGTCTGACTCTGCGTTGTGTTGTGTAGAAAGACGACGACCCAGACGTGTAGCTTCATTCAGGATGTACATTTATTTTCACTCCTGACGAAACAGCGACAGAAAGAAAACATTTCTCCAGTCAGTACTCTCTTTAACGTGCCCCTCTCCCACAGAGATCAGTATCAAAAGGGCATAACGTAAAAAGTAACACAACATACCTGACGAAACAGCGACAGAAAGAAAACATTTCTCCAGTCAGTACTCTCTTTAACGTGCCCCTATACAAATTAAACAACACAGAAATACATTGTGAACACCCGTGAGACACTACAACAAAAATAAGTAATAAAAAGTAACTTAAAGTGCATAAAGTCGACACTAAAACACGGAAATTGCTTCTGGCTGAAGAGCCGCCTACCTCTCCCACAGAGATCAGTATCAAAAGGGGAGAACGATGCATGAACCCCGCGAAAAAAAGGGGAACAGTGTCACATGCATAAGGAACGTAGGGGTACACCCTAAAATTATAGTTCCACATACTGATGTGAGTCCTACTGCGTCAGGTATTAACACAAGATGAAACAAGAATAAACACAGATTTTGTGTAATTATATAGACATATTTACATAATATATTATATACAAATGAGACATAACTGTCCCTGTTACACTCACCCCGCTAGAATTATGCAAAATTCTGGGTCGCAAAACAATCCACATATAAACACACTGGCCATTACAACAAGCAACAAAACCATATGAAACAGCAATAAGAGCTTCCTACCTAAAGGATAAGAGAATGAGGGACTCGCTTGGGCCCAGCAAGAACCCACAGTACTCTACAGACAAGGTGAGGTGCAGTTTACACCCCACACCCTGGCCAAACGATGTGGATGAGCGAAAAATAAAATTAAAAAAAACTCAATACAGCAGTATATCACCAGAGCACAAATAATGGCTAACACGCCACATTTCACACATTAATAACAGCACGCGGCCTTATCTCAACCCTCAAGAAGGGACTCAAGTTGTGCCATGGACTCAATGAAGCGGCGCACAGGTCTAATGACTCTGCCGAATCGTGAGGTAACCTGGCCATCTACATGTGATGCTTGACGCTTATTGGCAGGGGGCCGTTGTGGCAGAGGAGCTGGGAAAGCCATTGGGGTCTCTACAGCAGTTGCAGGGTCACTAGAAACGGGAGTGACCAACACAGAAGGAGGTGGTGGGTGGTCTGGATGAACAGAGTCATCAAAAGGGGACTGCTCAAGGACCCATGAGGCGGTGCGGCCATCCTCCCCGTCAACATCCGAGAGGGAACCAGCTAGGGATGGCCCAGCTGTTGCAGCTGCTGTGTCTAACTCGGACACCTCTGTCCCATGCCAATCAGATGCCGGAGCGGTATCGGTCATGCTAGGGGTAGGTGCGGGCACAGGAGCATCATCTTCACCATCCGAGGCCTCCTCCAGCGGAAGGAAGTTGACTTGCAGCAGCAGGTTTCGGTGAACAACACGCTCATGTCCCTCTGGATCCCTGATCCGGTAGATATGGAGGGCTGGTTTTGAGGCCACCACAGTGTGCACAACAGGCATCCACTTGTCAGAAAGCTTGCATTTTCCCTTGGCGCCTTTGTTCGCCAGCAGCACCTGGTCACCGACAGACAGAGGTTGGCCCCTGACCCGTTTGTTATACTGGTCACTCTGATGTCTCTGCTCCGCTGTGCAGTTTTTCTGGGCCAGTGCCATGGCACAGTGCAGGTCTTCCAAGAGGGATTTCACGTAGGCATTGTAGTCACACACAGTCACATCATGAAGTACATTCCTGAACAGAAGGTCCACTGGCAGCCTTGGGATTCTCCCGAACATCAAATAGAAGGGCGCGAACCCAGTGGTCTCATGGACAGTGCAATTGTACACGAAAGTCATTGTCTGTATTATCTGCGGCCACTTCTGTTTGGAGCGAAGTGGTAGAGACCTCAACATGTTGCCCAGGGTGCGGTTGAACCTCTCTGTGCCGCCGTTCCCCATAGGGTGGTAAGGTGTGGTGTGGGACTTGTCAACCCCTGACAACTGCAAGAGCTCAGCAATCAGCTCACTTTCAAAGTTTGCTCCCTGGTCAGAATGAAGGCGCTGAGGGAAGCCATAAACACAGAAAAAGTTGTCCCACAGCTTCTTGGCTACTCTCTTAGCTGTCTGATCCTGGCAGGGGAAAGCATGTGCCAACTTTGTATAGTGATCGGTGATCACAAGAACATCCACAGACTTGTTGTGACGGTCTTCAGCTGACCAGAAGTCGATGCACACAAGCTCCAGAGGGGCAGAGGTCTTAATGCTCTCCAGTGGGGCTCTTGCGGAAGGTTCAGGAGTCTTGCTGAGAACACATCTGTGGCAGTGCTTCACATGATTGCGGACATCCTTCTCCATGTCGTACCAGAAGAAACGCTGGCGGGCCAGAGACAGTGTGCGGGGCTGACCTTGATGGCCAGCATGGTCGTGAACACCAGATAATGCATCTGCCTTTAGCGACTCCGGCACCACGAACTGGGACCTCTTCTGTCTAGTCAAGGGATCTTTCGTGACCCTGTAGAGGACGCCATTCAGAAGAGTCAGTTTATCCCACTGCTTCAAGACTCTCAGAGTCGGCTGACTCTCATTGTAGCGTTCCCGTCTGGAAGGCCTGCGCTTCCTGTCGACATAGAGAGCGACCCTGGAAATTACTGGGTCCTGTTGCTGGTGTGACTGCAGCTCAGAAAGAGATAGGGAATGCAACGTGTCCTGGCCAGGTGGTTCAAAGGTGGTGAGGTGATCAACCAGGGAGGCTGCACGCTCCCTAGGAGCAGAGTCCCACTCGTCCAAGGAGGAAAGAAGAGAAGAGACCTCATCCTCAGACATTGAACCTTCAATGGCGTCAGAGTGAGATAGACCCTCCAGTGACTGTGGTTGGCAGGTGAGGCGGAAGGCATCTTGCACAGACCCATCACTGACGTCACAGACCTGGTCCAGTAGCTCCAAGTAGGGTTCACGCAGCAACCGTTCCCTCAAAGGTTTCACGAAAGGGTCTCTGCTGAGGGCATCCGCCACCACGTTCAACCTGCCGGGAATATGTTTGATTTCGAAGGAATACGGAGCCAACTTAGCAACCCACCGCTGCTCACAGGCGTCAAGTTTCGGCTTGGTCATGATATATGTGAGAGGATTGTTATCTGACCAGACGGTGAATCTGTGACCCTTGAGCCAGTGGCTAAACTTCTCACAAACCGCCCACTTTAGAGCCAAGAACTCCAGTCTGTGTGCAGGATAATTGAGCTGGCTGCGACTGAGAGTTTTGCTTGCAAAGGCGATGGGTCTTGCCTTCTCCTCACCAGCAGAAATTTGGGACAGTACAGCACCCAGACCATCAAGGGAAGCATCGGTGGAGAGGATGAAAGGCCTATCAAAGTCTGGGTGTGCCAGCACCACGCTGTTGAGGAGTGCGTGTCTCAGATCATCAAATGCCTTCTCACAGGCAGGGGTCCAATCCTGAGGAGTCAGTTCTCGAAAGGTGCCAGCTCTTCTCCGACCGAAAGAGCCCTTGGCTTTCCTCTTCTGCCCTGCAGTTAAGGCGTAGAGTGGCTTTGCGATGGAAGAACAGCCAGGAATGAAGTGTTGATAATACAGCACCATCCCGAGGAAAGACCTAACCTTCCGCTGAGATGGGGTGCAACCGTCGTCGTTCATGAGATCCTCCTTCCCGAAAGCTGAGATGACCCTCACCTTCTCTTGGTCGACTGAGACGCCACTGCTGTCTATCACGTGACCCAGAAACCCCACAGTCCTGCGAAGGAAGTAGCACTTCTTCTGAGACAGCTTCAGGTTGTTGGCTCTGAGCCGCGAGAAGACAGTCTCCAGCCGTTTCAGGGCTTCCTCCTCGGATGGAGCAAAGACAAGCAGGTCGTCCAAATAACAGAGGAGGCTGGAGAAGTTCAAATCACCAAACACACTCATCATCATCCGCATAAAGGACGCGGGACTGTTGCAAAGACCTTGGGGAAGTCTGTTGTACTCATACAGGCCTAAGGGTGTTGTGAATGCCGAGTACTTCCTGTCAGACTCATGGAGGGGGATGTTGTAGAACCCCGATGTGAGATCCATGGTGCTGAAAAAGGCGTTTCCACCAAGGGCAGCAAGACAGTCGGCCTGGTGAGGCAGCGGGTGGGCGTCCTTGACGGTCTTGGCATTAAGCCAGCGAAAGTCAGTGCAGATCCTTAACTCTCCTGACTTCTTCCAGACAAGGACCAGCAGCGATGCATACTCACTGACTGATTTACTGATGATGCCTTTCAACTCCATCTCAGACAGCACCTCTCTCAGTTTGTGATAGTGTGCTGGAGGGACACGGCGATAGGGTAGCCTGAAGGGGTGATCATCAGTGAGATGAATCCGGTGGACGAACTCTTTCGCTTCCCCACAGTCCAGCTTGTCTTTGGAGAAGACATCCTGGTAAGTGAGCAACAGTTCAGAGAGTCTCTTTTTCCATTCATCTGACACCGCACAGCCTTCGAGGTCGATGTCTGCCAATCCACAGTCTTTAAGCTGCTGAGTGTGGGTAGAGCTGGCATCTGAGTTGGGAGGAGGGTCAGCTGCCTGACTGGTCTGTGGCCTTTCACACCCTGAGAGAGGGGAAGGTCTTCCATCGCGACACAAGTAAACACATCGGCCACTTTAGCATTGCGGCGTAGTGTCACGGGACTCTTGGTTGGGTTAAGGACCTTCATAGGGACCCAACGATCTCCCCACATGGGTGCCACAACCCGTCCCACAATAATGTCTTTGGGGGCTGAACGGGAGGAGGTGGGCTCCACAATGACAGTGCTCCCAGGGGACACAGGAACACTGCCAGGTAGCTTTCCCCACACCAGATACTCCTTCTGTGGTGCTAGAGTGATAGCTTGCCGTAGCTTGACCGTGCCAACCTTGTCAGGCATTTCAGGACCAGAACAACGAGTGATGCAGCTGAGCAACTGAAGAAACTGCTCACAGTCGGGGTCTGAGGTGTTGGACTGGATGAGCTCCCAGTACTTCTCATCAGACTTCATCCTCTGTAATATGGGCCTGATGACGTTGCTACCAATAATGAGTTCGTCTCTCTGCCCTGGGACAAGGAAAGTTGGCACAATGAATTTAGAACCGTAAACCTCAATCTCCAGGTCATAGATACATCTGGGTTGTGTCATAAGGCCACCACAGCCAACTAGGACCACCTTCTCTGGCACAGGCTGAGGACAAGGGAGGACACCAGCAGCTCTAAGATTGGACTCTGCCTCTTCGCTGAGTGTGCATGACATGCTCCCTGAATCAAGCATCCCCCTTAAAGTTGACTGACCCCCTACTAACACTGGGGTATAAAACAAGTCATTGGCTCCTTCAACTCTATGTGAACCCACAGCAATCACAGTTTTGTCATCAGGAAGATTACTACAGCAGTTCACATATGTTGATCTTAAGTCATTTTCCTCACTGAGGGTGTCACTAGTGCCGCCCATGCTATCCCTCTCACTGCACGGGCGGGCTAGTTTAAACCAGCATTGGAGGGAGAAGGTGGCATGGCTGAGGAAGGAGAGGCCTGTGGGCACTGATTTCTTATGTGACCAGGACTGAAGCAGTTAAGGCATAATCTGTAAAGCCTGCAGTGTGCATGGGTTGAATGGTCCCTGGAGCCACAAACCTTGCATGGAAAGGACTCAGATGCCTGCTGGTAACGGGGTCGACCATTCTGACGGTGGACTTGTTGGTGGTTGCCTGGCTGACCATTCTGACGGTGGGCTTGTTGGTGGTTACCTGGCTGATGGTAGTCTGGCCTTTGACTGGTTGTAAGGGAAGCGTTGCACATAGCCAGAACTCTGTCAAACATTGCAACTACCTGTTGAACACCAGCGTCGGTAGTAGGTGGGTTGACGGTGGTAGGGGCTGGGTCAGAGACAGCAGAGAGAGGCAGGGATAAGGGGGACACTTGGGGACTCACCCTAGCATGGTCTGGCTGAGGCTGACTGTAAGCAAGGGCAGTGGCCGGTAGAGAGTTGGGAGGGGGGTCTGGTTGGTGCGCTAATGAGGCCTGAGACATCCCCAGATTGACAGGGCGAAAAGAATCAGTCACAGGGCTCTGACTATAAACTGACAGACCCACCACATTATGAGACTGCGCTGCTGTTTTTCTCACATTTCTCATATGGGCGTCCAGACGCTCCTGAACCTCAGCCGTGGTCCACCGCTCAGGTGCCTTCAGTTGGAATGATATGGCGAGACTGGGGTCAGGACAGTGATTAATGAACATCAAGACCACTTCTGCACTGGGGTCATCTACACATTTACCTCGCCTCCGGAGGCACTCGTCCGCAGCATCTATTGACTTGTTAAGGCGTATCCAATAGTCCATAGCACTTTCACCAGCACGTGGAACAGTGCCGTAAAAATCTTTCATGGGCAAGTTAGAGTATGACAGCTCACTAAAGTTACCCTTTAATATGTCAAACACAGCTGTGGGCAGGTCGGTCGCACTCAAGTCAGGTCGGCTGCGGATTGACACTTTCACCACATCCCTGGCTTTACCTGTTAGTCTTGACATAATCAGATCAAACCTTTCTACGTGAGTGTCACATTTCACTCTATTCAGGTAACATCTCATCATGTCCTCCCATTCATGAATAGAAAATACATCAGCACGATCACCCCTGAAGTAAGGCGGAGCCTTGGTGTCTGACTGCACCACAACCTTCAATTGAGACAAATCAGCCTGGTGGGACGGGTGTGGATTGGTGGGAGACTGAGGCTGGGCAGCACTGGGCTGGTGCATGGTGCTTGATATGTTCTCACCTATCTGTTTAGCCAAACTTGTTATCATTTCCCCAAAAGCTTCAACAGATACTACTTGTGTAAGTTTACGGTCTGGCTGCATAATAGGTGTGGAGCTTGCAGCAGGTGTTAATGTCGGGTTGAAATCACTAGCGAACCCAAATCTTTCACTACCTTTAAGTCGCTGGCCCCTCCCCAACCCAAATGTGACATCATGCCCACTAACATCCATATTGTTAATGACAACAACAAAAAAATCCCACAAAGCAATCAAAACACAGTTTAAAGCCACCCACAAGAGATAAAACACTAAAATAAAATAAAATGATAAAACACAGATAGACAGATATACTCAGTGGTAAGTGTCCTCTCAGACTCAGTGCATCTCTCAATTTGAATATGTACACTGTCCCTTTAACGCACCTGCCGTCGCAGCAAGAGAGGGGGAAAAAAAAAAAAAGAGGAAAAAAAAACACACACTCCAGTCTTTCCTTCTTCCCGCCGGTGGGCAGCAGCTTTACCCCGGGGACCAGACGGCGCTGGTCGCGGATACAACGGGTCGTCACGGCACCAAGTGTAACCGGCTGTGTCTGACTCTGCGTTGTGTTGTGTAGAAAGACGACGACCCAGACGTGTAGCTTCATTCAGGATGTACATTTATTTTCACTCCTGACGAAACAGCGACAGAAAGAAAACATTTCTCCAGTCAGTACTCTCTTTAACGTGCCCCTCTCCCACAGAGATCAGTATCAAAAGGGCATAACGTAAAAAGTAACACAACATACCTGACGAAACAGCGACAGAAAGAAAACATTTCTCCAGTCAGTACTCTCTTTAACGTGCCCCTATACAAATTAAACAACACAGAAATACATTGTGAACACCCGTGAGACACTACAACAAAAATAAGTAATAAAAAGTAACTTAAAGTGCATAAAGTCGACACTAAAACACGGAAATTGCTTCTGGCTGAAGAGCCGCCTACCTCTCCCACAGAGATCAGTATCAAAAGGGGAGAACGATGCATGAACCCCGCGAAAAAAAGGGGAACAGTGTCACATGCATAAGGAACGTAGGGGTACACGCTAAAATTATAGTTCCACATACTGATGTGAGTCCTACTGCGTCAGGTATTAACACAAGATGAAACAAGAATAAACACAGATTTTGTGTAATTATATAGACATATTTACATAATATATTATATACAAATGAGACATAACTGTCCCTGTTACATATACTTTATTACTCGTTTCCATTCATGTCAATTGCAGATAAATGTTTAGTCTTCTCAAGCACCAACTATCAAATATCTCTCCTGATGGTTGGCACTTGACAATCACCTTCCCTGAATTTTACTCAGGTGTAACTAAAGTCTGATTTAAGGGTTGTTTATATTTCACATCATTAATCAGAATCTGCAAAGTAACTCAAATAAATGTAGTGGAGTAAAAATACCAGGTTAACCTCTGAATTGTAGTGGAGTAGAATTACAAAGTGACAATGAGCTGTCATGTGGGTATATATTAATGCTGCGCATTATGGACACAAGCGATTTTCACCCATTTATTAATTATATGTTTTACATTTGATAACACCTGGGGGCTGTGTTGTCTGGAACCTTGTGTTCCTGGTAGGGTCTCCCATGGCAAATTGGTCTCAGGCAAGGGGCCAGACTAAGATTGGTTCAAAAGACCTCATGAAAGACGACACACGAAGTGAGGATACCCGGCCCGGAGGAAGCCCGGGGTCCCCTTCTGGAGCCAGGCCCAGAAGGAGGACTCGTCGGCGAGCGTCTGGTGGCCGGGCTTGCCACGGAGCCCGGCCGGGCACAGCCCGAAAAGGCAACGTGGGCAACACCTCCGCTTCTCCGTCCCGCGGGCCCACCACCTACGGGAAACAGCAATGGGGTCGGGTGCGCTGCCAGAAGGGTGGCAGTGAAGGCAGAGGGTCTCGACGGACCAGACCCGGGCGACAGAAGCTGGCTTTGGGGACGTGGAACGTCACCTCTCTGGGGGGGAAGGAGTCGGAGCTTGTGCGGGAGGTGGAGCGTTACCAGTTGGATCTGGTTGGGCTCACCTCTACGCACAGCGTCGGCTCTGGAACCTTACTTCTGGATAGGGGTTGGACTCTATTCTTCTCCGGAGTTGCTCAAGGTGTGAGGCGCCGGGCGGGTGTGGGGATACTCACAAGTCCCCGGTTGGGTGCTTCGTTGTTGGAGTCTACCCCAGTGGACGAGAGGGTTGCCTCCCTACGCCTGCGGGTTATGGGGGGGAAAACTCTGACTGTTGTGTGTGCTTATGCACCCAACAGCAGTTCAGAGTATACGGCCTTCTTGGAGACCCTGGAAAGAGTCCTGTATGGGGCTCCTGAAGGGGACTCTTTAATCTTGCTGGGAGACTTCAACGCACATGTGGGCAATGATGGAGACACTTGGAGGGGAGTGATTGGGAGGAACGGCCCCCCTGATCTGAACCGGAGTGGTGGTTTGTTACTGGACTTCTGTGCTAGTCATGGATTGGCCATAACAAACACCATGTTCGAACATAAGGATGCTCATAAGTGTACGTGGTACCAGAGCACCCTAGGCAGAAGGTCCATGATCGATTTGGTTATCGTATCATCGGACCTGAGGCCGTATGTTTTGGACACTCGGGTAAAGAGAGGGGCGGAGTTGTCAACTGATCACCATCTGGTGGTGAGTTGGGTCGAGTGGCGGGGGAAGCCTTTGGATAGACCTGGTAAGCCCAAACGTGTAGTTCGGGTGAACTGGGAACGTCTGGAGGAGGCCCAAGTTCAGGAGGCCTTCAACTCACACCTCCGGCGGAGCTTTTCGGGCATTCCTGTGGAGGTTGGGGACATTGAACCAGAGTGGTCGGTGTTCAAAGCCTCTATTGCCGAAGCCGCGGCGGGGAGCTGTGGTCTCAAGGTCCTAGGTGCCTCAAGGGGCGGTAACCCTCGAACCTCCTGGTGGACACCGGTGGTCAGGGAAGCCGTCCGACTGAAGAAGGAGGCCTTCAGGGATTTGTTATCCCGGGGGACTCCCGAGGCAGTTGCAAGGTACCGACAGGCCCGAAGGGCAGCAGCCTCAGCCGTGGCCGAGGCAAAGCAGCGGGTGTGGGAGAAGTTCGGAGAAGACATGGAAAAAGACTTTCGGGCGGCACCAAAGTTGTTCTGGAAAACTGTCCGACACCTCAGGAGGGGGAAGCAGGGAACCATCCAAGCTGTGTACAGTAAGGATGGGACGTTGTTGACCTCAACTGATGGAGTGTTAGGGCGTTGGAAGGAGCACTTTGAGGAACTCCTGAACCCGACAACTCCGCCCTCTATGTTAGAGGCAGAGCTGGAGTATGAAGGGGGATCGACACCAATCTCCCGGGGGGAGGTCACTGAGGTCGTCAAACAACTTCACAGTGGCAAAGCCCCGGGGGTGGATGAGATCCGCCCAGAAATGCTGAAGGCTCTGGGTGTTGAGGGACTGTCATGGTTGACACGTCTCATCAACGTTGCGTGGAAGTCGGAAACAGTACCGAAGGAGTGGCAGACCGGAGTGGTGGTTCCCCTTTTCAAAAAGGGGGATCAGAGGGTGTGTGCCAATTACCGAGGCATCACACTACTCAGCCTCCCCGGGAAAGTTTACTCTAAGGTACTCGAAAGGAGGGTCAGGCCGATTGTCGAACCTCAGATTGAGGAGGAACAATGCGGATTCCGTCCTGGTCGTGGAACGACGGATCAGCTTTTTACTCTCGCAAGGATCCTGGAGGGTGCCTGGGAGTATGCTTATCCAGTCTACATGTGTTTTGTAGACTTGGAGAAGGCATATGACCGGGTTCCAAGGGAGTCACTGTGGGAGGTGCTGCGGGAGTATGGGGTGAGGGGGTCTCTACTCAGGGCCATCCAATCTCTGTACTCCCAAAGCGAGAGCTGTGTCCGGGTCCTCGGCAGTAAGTCGGACCCATTTCAGGTGAGGGTTGGCCTCCGCCAGGGCTGCGCTTTGTCACCAATCCTGTTTGTAATATACATGGATCGGATTTCGAGGCGTAGTCGTGGGGGAGGGGGTCTGCAGTTCGGTGGACTAAGGATTGCACCACTGCTTTTTGCAGATGATGTGGTTCTGATGGCTTCATCGGTCTGCGACCTTCAGCACTCACTGGATCGGTTCGCAACCGAGTGTGAAGCGGCTGGGATGAGGATCAGCACCTCCAAATCTGAGGCCATGGTTCTCAGCAGGAAACCGATGGACTGTCCACTCCAAGTAGGGAATGAGTCCTTACCCCAAGTGAAGGAGTTCAAGTATCTCGGGGTCTTGTTCTCGAGTGAGGGAACAATGGAGCGTGAGATGGGTCGGAGAATCGGAGCAGCGGGAGCGGTACTGCAGTCTCTTTACCGCACCGTTGTGACGAAAAGGGAGCTGAGCCAAAAGGCAAAGCTCTCTGTCTACCGGGCCGTTTTCGTTCCTACCCTCACCTATGGTCATGAAGGATGGGTCATGACCGAAAGAACGAGATCGCGGGTACAAGCGGCCGAGATGGGTTTTCTCCGCAGGGTGGCTGGTGTCTCCCTTAGGGATAAGGTGAGAAGTTCGGTCATCCGGGAGGGACTCGGAGTTGAACCGCTCCTCCTTCGCGTCGAAAGGAGCCAGTTGAGGTGGTTCGGGCACCTAGTTAGGATGCCACCTGGGCGCCTCCCTAGGGAGGTGTTCCAGGCACGTCCAGCTGGGAAGAGACCAAGGGGTAGACCTAGAACCAGATGGAGGGATTATATCTCTTCTCTGGCCTGGGAGCGCCTTGGGATCCCCCAGTCAGAGCTGGTTGATGTGGCCAGGGAAAAGAAAGTTTGGGGCTCTCTGCTGGAACTGCTACCTCCGCGACCCGACCACGGATAAGCGGGAGAAGATGGATGGATGGACATTTGATAACACCAATGTGTTTAATACTGGCAACTTCTAATTGTGGGAAAAACTAAAACGTTCAGTAGAGACGTCCCATAGAACATTTTGCGAAACACAATAGCCAGCATGTGTAGTTCTGGGGGGCGTTCGATTCCAGCTTTGGATAGTCTGGCGTGGTTTCATTCCATTTCAAACAGCTGTTTGACGCTCGGTGTAACCTTGGCGCACTGCCACTTCAACATCCAATCCCAGAGTTTAAAGATTAATCACGGGGAATGTAGTCCTAAACGATAGCTGGGGATTATGGGTAGTGTAGTGTCTTCGGCAATCCTAAACTCAGAAATGTTGACAATCGCAATGATGCTTGAAATGTCCCTGATAGGCCTACGTCTGTTTCCGGTTATTTTTATTTTGAAATTCAGTTCCTGACGGACGCTAAAAAAGGCAGAGATTATGGAATTAAACAAATAAATAAAAACAAGGATAATTGTGTGTTATTGGTGAGTAAATAACAGTGTGTTATTTAGAAAATAATAACAAATTAGATGGAAAAAAAGATTTTAAAAATACAGATTTCAGTATCCTGAGGCTCTGAGCCCCATTTATTTTCCTCACAGACGACAAAAAAGTCCGACATTATACGATTTAAAATAAAAACAATAATTGCGGCTTGATATTGAGTAAAAACTAGGCTGTCAAAACGATTCAAATTTTTAATCAGATTAATCACAGCTTAAAAATTAATTAATCATGATTAATCACCATTCAAACTACGTCCAAAATATGCCATTTCTTTATGAATATTGTTGTGGGAATGGAAAGATAAATGAAAGAAGGCGGGTATATCCATTTAACATACAGTATGTATGTATGTTTATTATAACTAAGGCTGTCAGTCGATTAAAATAGTTAATCGCAAATTAATCGCAAATCTTTTATCCGTTCTAAATGTTCCTTAGAGGGATATTTTTAAAGTTTTTAATACTCTTATCAACATATGTGTGGACAAATATGTTTTATGCAAATGTTTGTTTATTATCATTTGATCAATGACAAATATTCTCATGAATAATATTAAACATAACAACCTCTGAACATTACAAATATCCCC
>NC_136903.1:5162401-5213807 GCF_949606895.1 Notothenia rossii | reverse complement strand
GGCAGATCTGTAATATGTAATGCAGCCGAACCGTGTATTACAATGCCGTTATGTGATGACTTTCAAAGAGAAAAGCAAGAACACTCGGAATTAAGTATTATTAAAAAAAATGTAAGTGTTTTTCCGATTTCATATCATATAAACACCAAATCCCAAAATGCATTGCGGCTAAAACATCCAAACAGTGAGCTTAAACCAGGGGTGTCAAAGTCAAATGCATCAGAGGGCCAAAAAAACAAATTTGCTACAAGCCGAGGGCCGGACTGGTTCAATTTTTATTAAAACATATTAAAATGATTGCACATAACCTATTGAACCAAGACCTAACACAGTGCATCGTATATTATTTAATGATTAAATGAATGAAGCAATATTTTCTTATGGCTCTGTCATTTATTTAAAGGGAAAACATTTTCAACAGGCAAACAGCAAAAAAGTTAATGTCCTTCAAAAATAAAATATGCTCCTTAATATCGAGATCAATGCATAAATGAAATTGCATGCATTATAAACTGAAAATGCAATATTGTGCTGCTCCCATGCTTTCAAATAGTAAAATGAGAAAATAAAAAAATAAAAATAAAATCAGTTGTATTCTTTCTCATGGCTCTTATCTGCAATCCATTAACTGAAAAATAAATATAAATAAATAAAATACAAAAATCTATGGCACACAGACAAAACAATACTTCTTTCAAAGAAAAATCATGTCTTGTAGAAACAAAAAATAAAAATAAATAAAAATGTAACTGAATTAAAAACTAAAAATAAGTTAATGCTCTGTGATGCTCACTTGTCTGAGGCTGAGCCTGATACTTGGTGGTGTCCCATCTTTTGTACAAGTTCATCAATGTTCGGGGTCAGGCTCTGAGCTGAGGAAATCCTCAGGATTGACTCAAGGTGTGTATCAGTAAGACGGCTCCTGTGTGATGTTTTGTTTAGCTTCATCAAAGAGAACATTTGTTCACACAGGTATGTGCTGCCAAACATAGAGAGCGTCTGAGCAGCTTGGATGCGCAGCTGAGGCAATGTGTCGGGGATGAAACGTGCAAACTCAGCAGCACCCACTCTCTCATATTTTTCCCTCAGTGTGTCATTGCACTGGAGCTCAATCAACTCCATTTGCAGGTTTGTTGGTGCGCTTTCCACGTCAACTCCAAAAAGATTGGCGAGCAGTTCAAACCTGCTTTTTTGAGCTTCAAAGTCAGCAAATCGGCGTCGGAAGTCGGCGGCAAGTATGTTGAGTTTATCAGCAAACTGTGCACTCGGGAACACAGCGGTAGAGAGCTTCTCTTTCATTGTCTGGCAGCTGGGAAAGTGGCTCAAGTTTTCTTTCCGCATCTGTGTCTCCCACAGGATCAGCTTGGTTTTAAACGCCTTCACTGTACTGTACATATCAGAGATGACACGCCCCCGTCCCTGCAGCTGCAGGTTCATCGCATTCAGATGGCTTGTGATGTCGCACAGAAACGCCATTTCACACATAAATGTTTCATCTCGGAGCTCTGTTGTGTCTTTCCCTTTGCTTTCCATGAACAGACAGATCTCCTCATGCAGCTCGAAACATCTTTGCAGCACTTTTCCTTGGCTTAGCCATCGCACAGCCGTGTGATAGGGCAAGTCACCATACTCTGTATCTAACTCGCCCAGAAATGCCTTGAACTGGCGGTGATTTAAACCTTTGGCCCTAATGAAGTTAACTGCACGCGTTATGATGCTCATTACATGATCCATTTTCAAGGCTTTGCCACATAACGACTCCTGGTGTATTACGCAGTGATAAGCTGTCAGCTCACCTGTGACGTTTTCGTCCCGCATCCTCTCACGTATTCTTGCCACCAATCCACTCCTATGTCCACACATCGCGGGTGCTCCGTCTGTTGTCAATCCCACGAGTTTTCCCCAAGGCAGCCCCATCTCATTTACACATCTGGATACCTCTTCATACAGATCTTGTCCTGTAGTTGTGCCATGCATAGGACGTAATGCCAAAAACTCTTCTGTTATGCCCAGGCTGGAGTCAACTCCACGAATGAAAATTGACAGCTGGGCAATGTCACTTGTGTCGGTGCTCTCATCCGCAGCAAGTGAATATGCGATGAAATATTTTCCCTTTTCCACAAGCTGTTCTTTTAGATTGGTGGAAAGCTGGTCTACACGTTCAGCAACGGTGTTTCTGCTCAGGCTCACGTTTGAAAATAGCTGCCTTTTGTCTGGGCACACCGTGTCACAAACTTTAAGCATACAGTTTTTGATAAACTCTCCCTCTGTAAAGGGCCGGGCTGATTTTGCAACTTCTTCTGCCACAATAAAACTAGCCTTGACAGCAGCCTCGCTTTGTGATTTGGCTTTTGTGAACAGAGCCTGCCGGGACTTAAGACCTCGTTTTAATTCTTCCACCTTCTGTAGCCTTTGTTCCATGTCCATATTCTTGTCTTTGTCTTTGTGTTTCTTAGACGTTTCATGGTGCCTTCTTAGATTATATTCTTTCATTACGGCCACACTTTCTCCACACAGAAGACACACAGCTTTGCCTTTTACCTCCGTGAACATGTACTCTGCCTCCCACCTGGCTTTAAACCCCTGTTCTCACCGTCCACCTTCCGTTTAGCCATTATTGGGGAGCGGGGTTGCTGAAAGTTGACATCTGCCCTGAATGCTGATGACTAACGAAGCCGAGGCCCACTTGCGGCGCTGCAGTGAGTTCGCGGGCTACCGTTGCATTGTGGGAAATGTAGTCTTGGTGCGTGCAAAACACAAGCAGGCGGCTGTGGCCTGCGGGCCGGTTCTAATACTAATCAAATATCATCCCGGGGGCCAAGATAATTCATTCGCGGGCCGGATCTGGCCCGCGGGCCTTGACTTTGACACCCCTGGTTAAACCATAGCTGAGGATCTTGGGTAATCGCTTGAAATGCCTACTTCTGTTTCCGGTTATTTTTCTTTTGAAATTCAGTTCCTGACGGACGCCAAAAAAGCCAGAGATTATGGAATTAAACAAATAAATAAAAACAAGGATAATTGTGTGTTATTTTGAAAAGAATAACAAATTAGAAGGAAAAAAAGATTTAAAAAAATACAGAGTTCAGTATTCTGAGGCCCTGAGCCCCATTTATTTTCCTCACAGATGACAAAAAAAGTCCGACATTATACGATTTAAAATAAAAACAATAACCGTGGCTTGATATTGAGTAAAAATATATTTTTATGAACCCCACAGCTTCCGGTCTTCCAAGACCCGAACGGACAGAAAGACGTGCTGCAGGCAAAACATACGGGTTGAATTATGCTAGCCATGTCCGGGACAGCAACTTCACTAGCAGTTGAGACAGCAGTTTCTGTCTTTTTTGCCTGCTTCGCCTGTTTCGTCTCCGTTTTCAACGCAGGTTTCAGCATCACATCGGATTGTTCTAATTTATAGTCCAAATTATGTTCACACGATACGGGTTTAACTCAAATTTGGTGGTTTTAAATGAAAGTTAGAAAGTAAAGTTGTGGGAGAACGAGACAACGCAGCCCTCACATGTTCGCCCAACCGGAAGTCTTTAACTATATTTTGATGCTAATACTTTTTACTTTTACTTGAGGAACATTTTGAATGCAGGACTTTTACTGTAACAGAGTATTCCTACACTCTGGTACTTCTACTTTTACTCAAGTACAAGACCTGAGTACTTCTACTTTTACTCAAGAACAAGATCTGAGTACTTCTACTTTTACTCAAGTACAAGACCTGAGTACTTCTGTTTTTACTCAAGTACAAGATCTGAGTACTTCTACTTTTACTCAAGTACAAGACCTGAGTACTTCTGCTTTTACTCAAGTACTAGATCTGAGTACTTCTACTCAAGTACAAGACCTGAGTACTTCTGCTTTTACTCAAGTACTAGATCTGAGTACTTCTACTCAAGTACTAGATCTGAGTACTTCTACTCAAGTACAAGACTTGAGTACTTCTGCTTTTACTCAAGTACAAGATCTGAGTACTTCTGCTTTTACTCAAGCACAAGATCTGAGTACTTCTACTTTTACTCAAGTACTAGATCTGAGTACTTCTACTCAAGTACAAGACCTGAGTACTTCTGCTTTTACTCAAGTACTAGATCTGAGTACTTCTACTTTTACTCAAGTACAAGATCTGAGTACTTCTACTTTTACTCAAGTACTAGATCTGAGTACTTCTACTTTTACTCAAGTACAAAATCTTTGTAAGTCAAGTAGTTTGTCATTCAGCACACAAACAACCTGAAACACTACTTCCAGTATAACTCAATGAACACACATTGAAATATAACATGGCCTTTGACCTCATTCACACAGTACAACTGAGATATTCATAGACAGATATCTGTGTGTTGGGACGAACTATGAGATTGCACATTTGTTCACTGTCTCATAGCATATTTTAGTTTACTCGGTGCAGACAGGTTGTATTGAATCTTGCAGACACTGCCCTTATTTTCATCTCTTATTCCTTGAGCCAACTCCCTATTAGAGAACGTGCTGTTCAAGCATTGTGTCGCTAACAGGTGAAGGTATGTCACCATTGGTTGACCGTTTTGAAAGGTTGGGCTATTTTGATTGCTTACTATGTTATCATTCAAAAATGCCAGATTCAATTTGAATCTAATACAAAAAGTGGTCATATGAATTAGTTACGATTTTTTTTTTTTTTTATAAAGGTTATCAAAATGAGTTTCACTCCCATCTGTACTCTGATTGGTTTGTTCATATATCATCAATAGCCAGATTTATAGATTGATTATTGATGATTGCGTTAAGGATTATAACATCTGTTTCCCTAAAAAACATGTGGAGAATAGATGTTTCTTAAAGGCTGCTGACAGTTTTCTGGATTTATGTAGTGGTACAAACCCATATCAAAACTCCCCTCTGTAAAAACCTTTGACTCTAATAAGTCGACAATAAAACAAGAATGTGATCCTGGTTTTAACCAGTGAACATATTTCTGTGCTGTTTCTGTATGCGTTAGTATATTTAAAGATAACATTTCAGAAAACGTGTACTGTAATAAAAAACAAAGTCATGATGTGAGTGAAACATTTTTAATTGTAATATTATTCACCATCCACCTCTTTAAAAATAATGACATTTCAAATGATAAGCTCCATCTTATAAACAGGGCATTAATAAAATAGACTTTACAATAATATGTCATGCAATTTTGATATAATAAACCCTTTATTTATCTCCCAGTCAGACGGGACGTTTGCAGTCAGTTAGTCTCACCTGTACAGGCAGTGCTGGAGTGTGTTCAAGGTGAAGAATGAGATAATAATCATTAGAAGCAGTCCAACCAGTCAGACCGCTCTCACTGACACAGGCTGCAGCCATCAGACACTTAGATTAGCTTAGTTTAGCATATATACTAGGAAAAGGGGGAAATAGTGAGCCTGGCTTTTCCCCAAAAATTCAAAAATACAAGTGTACTTAATATATCTCTGTACACAAACTGAAATGTAAAAACAATTTGGAAACTTGTTTAGGTCCCAGTCAAGAAATAGCCTGACCCATAATCCCCTGTTAAACGTCTTATTGATGTTTTTACTCCTCTGATTTGGTATGGATTAAACAAACTGGATTCAGAGCTGCTGATAGGTGGATGTTGTTACCTTTGGACAGGCTGGCTTTGTCTTCCTCTGTTTCCAGTCTTTATGCTAAGCTAAGCTAACCAGTTGATGGTCTTATTTCGAACAAACACATACAGCAATCTTAACATCTATGATCAGCTGATCCAAGAGGGTTTTAAATAGTTGATAAAGCTTCAGAAGAACCAAAGCTCTCAGACAAATGTGAATAGTGAAGTAAATGGAAATAGTCAAGTACATTTGTTAAGCTACTTTCCCTGAGTTGAGAACTAGTGAAAACTGTACTTCAGTAAGTACATTTAAAAAAACACAAAAAATAACATTCTTTGTTCCTTTTTTTTAATCCATTGAGGCTTTGTTCAAACTTTACAAGCAGTGTGCAGAGAGGTGGACGAAATACAATTAACATAACACAACAGACAGCTGAGAGGTTACATTTTCATTTCCCTCGTTTGTTAAACCACTGTAGCCTAATGTTTAATGATCAGATATTGTTGATTCTCCAAGTAACTGTCAACACACATGTACCAATATACTATCATTCAATTATCAATCCTGAACCTCCCCCTTTAAAACACACCAGAGAGACCCATCATTTTCCCCTCAATTGAAAATTATAAAAAAAAAGTATATAGAGTATTTTACTCATGAAAAAGGAGTGCATTGCTTCCACTAGTAATGTCTGCTAGTATGAAACACTTTTTGAACACAATTCTGAGACAATAAATACTTTTCTTGTCCCCCTGACGTATAAAGAAGTGGTCAAAGTTTATTTCTGAGTAAATATTTTTCTGATCACTTCAAGTCATGACGGCAGGGAGTGCAATCCGCAGAATAAACTAGAGTACATTAGAACATACTCATCGGTATGTTATGTGTTTTTATGCGTCTCATCAAGGTGAACCATATGTGATCAGATTCTGAAACATTAACAATGTATACAATGTACTTCCCCAGTTGAATACATTTATTACATTTAGTGAGAGTGAATCTTTCTGAAGAAAATCAGATGGTTGTTCTTCTCAGTGTGATTGACAGGAGAGATGATCAGAGGGGCAGAGTTTTTACCACCATCATTAAGATGGGGACTAAAGTATGGGTAGAGTTTCTCTTTGAAGCAGCAGCCAGTGAAGGAGTAAATCAGAGCTGCAGCATCAACATCATAAAAGGAGACCAGACCCTCCTCATAATCCACAAACACCCCCACCTTCTCAGGCTGAGACTTCAGAGAGAGACGGACTGAAGGACCAGCAAAAGCTTTGTACTGATTTTCATTCCTCAACCATATCATCCAGTAACCTTTCTGAGGAGTCAGTGTGATCTGTCCCTTCCTGTTGATCGACTCTCTGACCACTCCTAAATCCCACCCAGTCTTTCCTTTAACCTGAACCTCATAATAAAATCTACCTGAAGAGAAACTCTGCTTTGCTAAGACACAAGCACAAGTATCAAATCTCTCTGGGTTCTTTGGGAGATTCTTTTTCACATCACCATGTGTAACTTGTTTTCCATAATCAGACAGGATGAGATTGGGATGTGCTGTATCAGGATCAAGAGTCACCTCCACCTCAGACTGCTGGACCCTCTTCAGCTCCACCTCAAGCAGCTTCTTCATCTGTTTCCTGAGCGTCTCCTCCAGCTGAGTCACAGCTCTCACCACAGTCCCCTCATATGAAGGTGGACGGACCCTGACTTCTGTCCAGTTCTTGGAGGGTGGAGCAGCGTTCAGGGACGTGAAGCTTTGGAGGAGGTGGAGCTGGTCTTCAGAGCGTGAGAGCTGCTCCACCTCAGAGCTTCTCTTCTTCAGCTCAGAGACTTCCTGTTCCAGCTCTTTGATGAAGCCTTCAGCCTGTTCCTCTGTCTCTCTCTGCTTCTCTTTGATGGTGTCGATGAGCTTGGCCTGGCTTCTCTCAACAGACCCCTTCAGAGCGGTGAAGACCTGAACACCATCTGCTATCTCTCTGTCTGCTCCTTCCTTACTGAGCTCCACTGAGCCATTCATCTCCTGAATCTTCAGTCGTCTCTTCTGGATCATCTGTTGGATTTCAGCCTCTGTCTTCCCCAGCTCAGCCTTCTTTCCTTCATATCCTTCTTTCAGAGGAACTACATCATGTGTCTTGTGGTCTAAAAGAGTGCAGAGCATGCAGACACACAACTGGTCGGTCTGACAGAACAGCTCCAGCAGTTTATCGTGCTTCACACACATCCTGCTTTCCAGGTTGTCCTCAGGGTCGATCAGCTGATGTTTCTTCAGACGTGAAGCTGTAATGTGAGGCTCCAGGTGAGTCTCACAGTAGGAGAACAGACACACCAGGCAGGACTTCAGGGCCTTCAGTCTGGTTCCAGTGCAGATGTCACAGGGAACTTCTCCCGGTTTGACAACGTGTTGCTCTGAGCTGCTGCTGCTGGCTTTCTGTTGAGCTGACTGTCTGAACTGAGCAGCCATCTCAGAGATGAAAGTGTTGACCAGCAGTTCAGGTCTTGGGAAGAAGACCTTATTACAGTTGGGACACTGACTCGGGACATTTCTATCCCAGTGTTCAGAGATGCAGGCTTTACAGAAGTTGTGTCCACATGGTGTGGCGACTGGATCAGTGAACACATCCAGACAGATGGAGCACAGAAACTGATCTTCAGTAAGCAGACAGCTGGCAGCAGACATGTCTCTCTGGGGACAAAACGTGTGAAAAAAACACAACTGTAATTACATATTCTCTATTTGCCAGTTCATAGAGTCCTACTATGAACCCAGAAATGTAAACTACCCCAACATTTTATGCGAGAAATGATATACATAGACTAAAACAACCAAACACATTTAGGTTTTTTGTCTGTGAGAATTAAAATTCAAGTTCAAATGAAATCTGGAAAATCATAGCAGCATTCAGTTTAAACTCTAAGAAACACAATGTGTAAGCTCTAATACTGCTGGGGGATTTCGCCATTGTCGAACAGAGGAGTGAGACCTCCTGCTGAGCATCACTGAAGTTAATACTAATTGTTAAAAAACAGTAAACGTTATCAGCTTCAAAAGGCAGACAGCAGTTACTACAGAAACAGGTTCAAAGCTCAAGGCTACTAACCACAGTGTGTACACATGATATAAGAAATATGTAATTGTCATGCCTTTTTATTAGCAACACTTGTAACACAACACCAGATCCCTTGCTTTGGACAGTCCAGAACAAATCTAATATTTAGATTCTACTTTGTTTAATAGAGTCAATTATAAAGATGTTTTCAAATACAGGAAATATCAAAAATAAGGATAAGCTAATGCTAGCTTTGACTGTATGCTCTCTAACCTAACTTAACCAGAGTTTACATTGTATTGTTGGCTGTTGCTAATGCAAATGTTGAGGTTTTTATCTTAACTGACACATTCATATTGTATAATATTCTTTATATGGTAAAATTGATGTGATACAGTCAGATTCTGATTTGAATCCAACTTTGACTAAATATTTAGTTAGTGATGTCTCTGTAGTGTACTCACCAGTGTTTGCAGAGTCCTGCTGTGTTGTTGATAAAAAGCTGCTGGATTCAGTTGAGTGTTTCTTCAGAGAAACAGAGACTTGTCTCGGCTGCTGCTCTACTATCGCTCAGACAAACTTCAGCTTTCATTTCTGGGAAATGTAAACTCTTCTCTTACAGTGTGGTTCAACCTGTCAGTGGCAGTTTGCCAAGAGGAAGTGGAGGAAGAACTGTTGAGGCTTGTTGTTTAACTTTGTGACGATGCATTTTACAGCTGATCCAAGAGGCTTTTCAAATATATATATCTAGGAATATGTTCTCAATACATAAAGGACATCTCTTTACACATCTGGAGATGTATAGCTATATTTCACAACGCTGTGTTTTGGTCCCTGTTTAAGAGCAGCAACATGTCCTCCTCTCTGAACAGACTGTTTGAAAATGGGTCTTGTAAGAAATATGAGGAGTAAAGGCTTGTGGAGTTATACACTAAACACACAACATCTAAATCCTCTTATTTGATGCGATATTAATCAAAGAGGAAGGTACCCGGGAGGAAGACCCGCCCCCCGTCGAGACCGGCCAATAGGAGAGGACTATACACTATAACATATGATGGACAGGAAAAAACGCTCTCTCTCTACCCCGGCCACGCGATAAACAACAGCAGGCAGCAGCACCCCACGCGAACCGGAGAGCCGCACCTCTCTTTCACATTCCATTTGTATCACCGTATCATTTGTTTAATTACATTCTGTTAACTTTTAAATAAGCTTCCTTGGACTCTTTTCAGCTCATCTTGCTCTCAGGTTTAAATCACCTTTAACAGTCTGTACTTAAGTGCCATTTGTTGCTACTTTGCACCACTACATTTAATGAATACCTTTAGTTACTTTACAGATCTGGATGAATGATAAAGTGTTAAATCAGACTTTAGTTCCACCTGGAGTAAATCCACAAGCTACCCTGCAGTATACAAAGTCATTCAAACTAACAATCATTATAAAACATATCATATATATTATTCTGAAATGGACCAATCTACACAATGACTACTTTTACTGTCGCTACTTTCACTATACTTTGATGCTGATACTTTTCTACTTTTACTTGAGCAACATTTTGAATGCAGGATTTGTATTGAGTATTCCTACACTCTGGTACTTCTACTTTTACACAAGTACAGATCTGAGTACTTCTCCCACCTCTGAGGAAAAGTCTAAGTCGTGGGTGTAAAGCCCGCCCACATTTCCGATATCACCGGGGACACATATTTATAGAAGACATGAAAAAGTTGATTTAGCATGATAGGTGACCTTTATAGGTGTGTTTTTTGTAGCTGCAGCGTCTGGGTTACTCCCAAGACTCCCATATCTGTCTTCCTCTGGTTATTTATCTGAGGTCCAACGCTCAGTCTTTTAGTCTATTTTCTTTTCCCCCTTGATCCTCCATAGCAACAGTCATTATTTTGTTGAGCAGCGGTCTGTTATTGAGTATTAACAACCTCTGACATGTCCAAATTGACCAATCAGAATCGAGTATTCAACTAAACCGTGTAATAAGGGATAATGTGTTCATTATATCAGACCTTTACTCTAGTCCTGTTCTATAATATAAAAATCTATAACTGTCCACATCTTTATCCTAAAGAAACCCCAAACATAATCACACAATATCCTTAAACATATTATTTTTTTGATTTTCCCATCATTGATGTCTCTGTGTTGGTTTAATTTGAACACTAATGACAATTAAATCATGCTTGAATTGACTTACTGTTAGTTGCATTCATAATGGATGCAACTCCATGGGAATACATTGAAATCACAGCCAAATAATGTCACTTTAAATCCTGTATTGATCAACCCCCCTCTCATGTTTTACCCTCATCTAATACACAACTAACTTCACAGTGATCTGAGGAATGGGGTGAACTTCATTCTCTGCGTTTTCTGACCCTCGTTGTGATTCTCGTCCTCTCAGGTTGGGCGTACGCCTTCGACAAGATAAACACGCTGAACCTGAACACACCATACGACTACAACTCCGTCATGCAGTACCACAGGTTACCAAGCATTCATCTTCATTTATAAACTAACATAATGGATATAAGTCAAAGGAACATTTCACCCAAAACAATGAATTGTAGACAGAACTGAGGCTTGAATTGCAGTAAGGAGAGCCCATACAAGTGCAAATATATTTCTACGGACCCAAAAACAGCAAAATATGTTTCAAAAAGGTTTATATTTGAAAAGTAGTCCAGTAGCCTGGACAGGTGAGTAACATTAAGAATTTATATATTTCCGGGTCAATTTGAATTCTGAGAAAAAATAAAAATCTTAGAAATATCTAATTACGAGTAAAAAAATCTAGTCTTGACAAAAAGTCAAATTCTGAGAAAATGTTGAGAAAAAAGTCAAAATCTGCAAAAAAGTTAGAATTCTGAGAAAAAAGTTAAAATCTGAGAAAATAATCTAATTAGGAGGAAAAATGAACATTATGAAAAAAAGTCAAATTTATCAGTAAAAAAAAGATAATTCTGTAAAAAAGTAAGAATTCCGAGAAAAATTGAAATTGTTCTAATTCTGAGAAAAAAATATAATTCTGACAAAAAAGCTGAAAACACTTTGAATAGTCCAACCCATCTCTTCTTTTATTATTTTTCTTAATAAAGCAGCTAAATTAAGTTATTATAGCAACAGAATTAATAAACAGTTGGCAAATAATAATGATAGATAATATTTAAACGCATAACATTGATAAGAGTGAAACCAGGATTAAAATAGGTCACAAGCTCTCAAAGAAATGCAAAATATGAAATGTGCCTTATCGGCGTTTTTCTAAAATGCACAATAAATATGTCGTCATAATAATGAGATAGATCAGATTTGTTTTGGTGATTGAACCGACTCGTTTAGGAACATTTGAGTCTCAATGGTTTCTAAATGTTTAATATATATACAAGCTAATAATAATGACGCCTCTGTGCTCTTAATGTTTCCAGGTATGCCTTCAGTGGGAACAATAAGCCCACCATGGTGCCGATCCCCAACGCCAACGTAGAGTTTGGCACGGCCAATCAGATGAGCAGGAACGACATCAGCAGACTGAACACGGTGTACAAATGTTGAAAGGTAAGAAAACACACGCTGGGTTCCCTTCATTCATCTGTTTTCAGGGCAAAGGAAAGTGTGTTTGTCGCCTTTAACGTGTTTCTTCTGTTCCAACAGGTGGTGAAGAAACCCTGAGGACATGGGGCCATTTTTAAACATCAAACCAGATCTTTATAGCACAGTCTGAGAAAGGGTGTTGATAATAAATCTTCAAACATGTTCGATGAAGTGTAGTTTGTAGTTTGTGCACTTGTTAACACTTTTGTACTTTAGACAATGTTCCTTAATTTAAATTCTACTGCCTAAGATTGAAGAAAGGTGTGAAGAAGAGGTGAAAGGAGATGTGTAAAAGCTGCAGAATCTCTTACGTATAAACTCAAAATCATACTGCTTTTTAGTGTCTGTGTTTCAAACCACTGGAGCTTATTTAGTTTTAAAAAACAAATCCATTAAAAAGCATCATCAATCATTTGTTGATATTGTATTTAATTAAGTGTTAAGTAACTGAAGCTGACAAAATAATCGTTTTCGAGTCAAAAAACATATCGTCTGACTTCATACTGAGTGTTTGTGGTGTTAGCATAATTTGATCTATCTCTTAGTCTTGTTGACTAGAGCTCAAGGAGGACATTACCTCTAATCGAGGAAATAAAAGGTATTTTCTTTATTAAAACCTCAATAATGTGAAGATGATTTTCCACATCTTTCTCGTTGACACTGTTAGCGGATATATGGCTGCATAATCCAAAGAAACGAACACGGTGTTTGAATGTTTAATGTGAATATTGATCAACTGCTTTGAGATTAAGCGTTCACTGCAGGTCGTTGCTTAAAGACGCTCTGCTTTTTAATGAATAAACAATGTTTTGTATAGTAAAGGGTCTTTTCTGCACGCAACTACAGTACACTTTATTTGAAAGGCTAATTAATACATAAAAACATATTCAAGATAAGTAAAATAAAGAATCTATCTTCAGCACAAAACTTGACTGCATGTAAGTAAGTGTAGATGTTTATCCACTAGGGGGCGACACTTCCTCACAGTTCACAGGGAAACACCTGGTAGTAGCACACCTTTACAGAACTGCTTAAATGACACATGTATTTAAGCATCACCACTAAAACTAAATGTGTTTTCCTCAGAATTTAAATGAAAAATCACCATTTATTTTAATGAGAAGTTTCAAATGTACACCTGAAACCAGAAATGCCAATACAAAACAAGTGAATGAATAATGAAATAATACATTTACAGTCTATTACGTTCCCCTCTGAGCTAGGGGAATCAAAGGGAAGCAACACAACCAGAATGGGATTGGTAAAAGTTATAAGTTGTTTTAATGCACAACAGGTGAACAAAATGGCAGGCAAGCAGCCTGAAACAAACAAATTGCCACAAACACCGGTTTAAATAACAAACAATAGAGGCCACAAGGGCGCAAGTTTAAATGGGCAACCAAACTAAGGGAGGACTCTAAAAAGGGAGTCTAAACGCATACAGGGAAACTAAATACTCACACACTTAATAAAGAAGGAAACAAAACCTCACTGTAAAAGTGGTACAACTAGCAAAGGAAGGCTGTAAGAAAACACAGCTAGGACAACAGTCAAACAATACTAAACTAATCTAAGCATATCTTATCAAACTAATCTAAGCATATCTAATCACAATAACACGGTCCACACAAGTTAACCCCCAGAACGAAGCGCAAATAGCAAATAGCGAGAGGCGTCTGTTCACTCAGAGCCTCCAGTGTTCTTCTTCTCTTGCTTTTGGCGGATTGCAAACAACTTAAAAGGTGCATACCGCCACCTACTGTACATGAGTATGCATCATCACATCATTCCAACTCATTGACCTATGTTCTAATCAAAATTTTTAAAAAAATAATTAATAAAACCATTAAATAAATAAAACAAAACAAAACAAATCTATGTTCTTTCCTGACCTAATGTTAAATTATTTTTCCTACCCCAGTTTCACTCAAAAATGTAAACAGTGCCTTTCTGGTAGCTTTTACTCCCTCTCCTTTTGTTCCCAAAACACCAACCACACTCCACTCCCTCTCTGCCTCTAAGACTTTAATTGTTCTCTTTCCGCTTTATAGATGTCACAATGTAACAATATATGTTCTACATCTTCTTTTACTGCACAGTTCCCACACTTGTTACTGTCACTTTTCCCCATGATATACAGCGTACTGTTCAAAGCCGTGTGATTTATTCGGAGTCTAGCCATCATGATTTCCTCCCTTCTGTTTCTTTCTTTATGAATATTAATTGTAATTGTATTTTGTACTTTGTGATCGTCCTTGCCTTTCTGGTCTTTCTCCCACCTTTTCTGCCAGATCTCCATCCCTTTCTTCTTAATGACAGCTTTTCCCTCTCCTTTACCAAGTTGAACTGGTAGTGTTATTTGCTTTTGTAGTGCAGTTTTTGCTAATCTATCAGCACACTCGTTCCCTTTCACCCCCTCATGTGCAGGCACCCAGCAGAACTGCAGATCTATGCCGCTTCTGTGCAGTCTTAACAGGCTATGATTCAGTTCTATGAGAATGTCTTCTCTAGTAGTTGTTGTTGATTGTATGCTTTGTAATATGGACAATGAATCTGTACATATAAGCACCCTATCTGGTCTGACCTCTTCAACCCACTGCAATCCTATTATTACAGCAAGCATTTCTGCTGTATACACTGATAGTTGATCAGATGTTCTTTTTGAAATAGATATTTTAAAGTCTGGGATGTATATGCCAACTCCAACACGCTCTTCCTTGTTCTTAGAGCCATCTGTATAAATGTGTAGGTAATTGTAGTACTTTTCGTTCAGATACATACTTGTTTTAATTCCCACTTCATTTATTTGCCACTCTTTTTTCCTTTCTATGATATCCATATCTATGTTAGCTTCTGGGAACAGCCATGGGGGAACACTGCTAAATGGGGTTGCTTTGGCAAACGTGATATTCTCCACTCCATATGCCCTCGTTCTTTCCTTACTCGTCCAGCCAAACTCACGTCCCTGTAATTTTGCATATTCCCAGCAATCCTGTAATATTCTGTTTGGAATATTTTGTTCTCCACTTCCCTGTAGCCTGACCCAGTACGACAGAGCAAGTTTCTCTCTTCTGATCTCCAGCGGTGTCTCTCCTGCTTCTATCAGAACTGCATTGATAGGGGATGACTTTATTGCTCCAATACACAGCCGCAATGCTTTATATTGTATTCTATCAATTTTTAAAAGCGATGTTTTTGCTGCTGCTCCATATACTATACAACCATAGTCTATTGTGGACCTCGTAATTGATCTGTAAATGTCTATTAATGCTTGTTTATCTGCGCCCCAGTTGCATCCAGCTACAGCTCGCAATAAATTTAATACTTTTTTGCATTTTGTTTCCACTTGATTAATATGCATTTTCCATGTGTATTTGCTATCAAACCACAGTCCTAGGTATTTGAACTCATTCACCTTTGTCATTGGACGATCATATAGTGTTAGCTGTTGGCCATCAATCTTGTGTTTGTTTGTAAATACCATGTAGCATGACTTGCTTTCGGACATTTTGAATCCCCAGTTATATGACCACCTCTCCACTTTTGTAATCGCTCTAGCTATATTCTCCATTACGTATGGGGCATTTCTTCCCCTCATCCAAATAGCCCCATCATCTGCGTACAGAGCCGATTGTAGGCAGGTGTCTAAGCATGTAAATATATCATTAATCATGATGTTAAATAATATTGGACTGACTGCACTCCCTTGGGGAATACCATTTTCTATTTCAAAATAGTTGGAAATATCTGCTCCAACCTGTACTCTAAATGTCCTGTCTGTTAAAAAGGCCCTTACCCAATTATACATTCTCCCTCCAATACCCATTCTACCCAATTTGATCAGTAACCCCTCCCTCCACATAGAGTCATACGCCTTTTCAATGTCAAAGTACACTATTTCCATTATCTCTTTCATTTTCAATGTTTTTTCCACATCGTTACTCACTCTTACTAGCGCATCTATTGTGGAACGCCCTTTACGAAATCCGCTCTGAAAACTACTCAGCAGCCCTTTCTGTTCCAGTACATGTGAGAGCCTACGGACAATGATATTTTCCATCCATTTACATAGGTGTGATGTAAGAGCTATTGGTCTGTAGTTACTAGGGTTAGCTGTATCTTTCCCTGGCTTATTGAATGGTAGCACGATTGCTGTTTTCCACACACTTGGCATATCTCCTTCTCTCCAGATTTTATTGAAAAGACTCAACACCATTTTCATAGTTTCCATAGGTAATTGTCTAAACATAGCATAGCATAGCTGGTCTTGTCCTGGGGCTGTATATCCTGTACCTTGTAAGGCTATTTTGAGTTCTGACATTGTAAATTCCACGTCCAGAGCCGACCTATTATCCTGTCTCTTCTCCTTCACGTTTTCATTCTCTGCTAGTAACTGCTGTTTTTGCTGCCTATGAATATCACTGAGATGTTCCCCACTATGTACTGCTGCAAGTGTCCTTCCTAACATATCTGCCTTCTCTTTATCTGTCACTGCCAGCCTCTCCCCATCCACCAAGGCTGGAATTTTAATGGATTTCCTTTTCCCACTCATCCGCTCAAACATGGACCAGACATCACCCAATTTAACTCCTCTGCCAATGGTAGAACAAAATTCTCTCCATGTTCTCTTTTTTGTATATTTTATTGTCCTTCGAGCAGCTGCCCTTTTCCTTTGAAACTCTATAACATTATTTTGCGTCATGTTTTTCTTTAATTCTCTAAATGGATTATTTCGCTCTTTAATAGCCCTGCTGCATTCATCATTCCACCATGGCACCACTTTCTTCCTACCCTTGATTGTTGTTTTGGGTATACTGTTCTCTGCTGCATTCAGTATATGTTGCGTTATTTGGCTTGTAATGACCTCTATGCTTCCCTCTGATGTTAGCAGGTGTACCGACTCCTCACACCATATCCTAAATTTCCCCCAATCAGCTTTAGCAAAGCACCACCTGGTTATTACACCTCCTTCCTGCATATATACATTAGTATTCATTTTAGTAAGCACTGGATAATGGTCACTTCCTACAGTGGAGCTATTCAAAACAAACCATTCGCATGTATGCACCAAACAGTTTGACACTAATGTCAGATCCAGGCATGAGACTTTCCCCCTGTGAACATCTCCTCTTGTGCCATGTCCATCATTAAGGCATACTAGTGTTCTTTCCTCCAGCATTTCTTCCACTATATTTCCGTTACTATCTGTATGGTTGCTGCCCCATAGACTGTTGTGTGCATTGAAATCACCACACCAAACTTCCTTCCTAAGTTTATTGCCTGCTATTTCTTTAAATATATCAGTGGTTAGATTTTTACATGGGTTTTATAAATTGATTATCCTAATGTTATCTTGTTTCCTAGGGTTGCAAATTTCCACTATAATACACTCTATATCATCAGGAGATTGCACCTCCCTATATACCACACCATCTTTGAGAAACGTGGCACACCCTCCACCATTTTGACTATTAGCTCTATCATGCCTTATACAGCTAAATCCTGGAATGACAAAGTCTAATTGAGGTCGTAACCAGGTTTCTTGCACACATATTACCTCAGGGACCACCTCTAGCTCATATATATATATTTCTTGAATTCTTGACCATTAGCTATGAGGCTTCTTGCGTTCCACTGTAATATGTGCAGAACCATGATTAAGGATCCAACCTTCATCCTGATTTTCATTTCCCCCCAGGTCCATGTATAGCTAACATTGCATGTATCTGATCTGCTTTAATATCTTTCATGTCTAGGAATTTTCCAGCTGCCTCAACAATGGCTTTGATTCTATCACTTTTCTTTTTTAACTGTAATGCAACATTTACAGTATGGCATATGAATACCATAAAATTCACCTTTTTCACTCCTAGAACATCATCATCCTCTTTACTCTAGGTGGCGCTGTGGGGTTGGATTTGAAGATTACTTTTTGGTGTGTTCCTGCCATTTTGTATTGTAATGCTCTGCTCCATTCCACCAGGGGTCTTATTGGTTGTTATTGTTCCCCTTACTTTCTTTATTGCTTCTGCGTATGAAACTTTGTTTGTAATTTTAACCCTCTGCACCTCTCTGGCCTCTCTCTGCACTTCACATCCTCCAAACGCAGCACTGTGATCTCCTCCGCAGTTACAACATTTAACCTTTGCATCCTTTTCACATTTTCCATACTCATGTTGTCCTCCCACCTTAGCTGCCCTTTACACTGCTGCGCTGTGTGCCCCATTCGTTGACATGCGTAACACCTGAGAGGTTTGGGAATATACTCCCTAACAATGAAGTTCAAATATCCCATTTGTACTGCCTTAGGTAATGTTCTCTCAAACTGAATGAGAACTGATAATGTTTCTTTGAATGTGCCATCCCGTTTGCTTTTAAGCCTTGTGACTTCCACTACTTTACCTCCTTTTAATTCACTTTTAATATCTTCCACTGACATGTCCAATGGTAATCCTGAAATTACTCCTCTCAGTTTTACCATTTCTCCTGGGACATGCGCCTTCATTTTCTCCCCATTCAGTGAGTTCATTCCCAGAATCTTTTCCTGCTGCTGTTTGTTATTGGCATGTATCAAAACCCGCTTGTTGTTCATGAATTTAGCTAATTTAATTTTTCCAATCGCTTTGGTAAGTTTAATCGGGTGGTAATGCCCACCATCCTGATTGAATTATATTACAACTTTCCACTCGTGTTCTAGTTCTTTATCCAACATTGCTTGGCTGACACTTTGACTGATTTTTGATTTTTTGCTTTGATTAGTCTTGTCTGCTTCACCCGACCAATCCGACCAACTTCTAGCTCTTACTGAACTATCTCTTTCTTTCAAAGATCTTTTCTTCCTCGCAGCTTTAGATATCATCCATTCCATATCGTCTCTTTGGCTACCATCTGAGCTGGTTGACATGATGAAACACTCAATGTACAGTTTATGCAAATCCGCCCAAAAATAACAGTCCAATGCTACCGTTTCTGTATGTATCCGAGTTTTCCGATTCTCTCTGAGCTTTCTGTCACGCGTCTCCGACTTCACTTCCCCGAGCCACGTCCGGTCTGGTCTTCGCCTTACGGTGGATGTTGTCCTCCTCCCTCTCCTGTGACCTATGACCTCTTTATATACACCCGGTGCAGCTAAACCCCGCCATCAAGTGTTCAAAAATAATATTGCACTATACGTATAACTTAAATAAACTGACACACCAACAACACCCATAAAATGGCTCCTACACTGAGGCTGGACGATGATTGATTGTTGGTGTGCCATGTGTCACCGTGTGTCTTATTGGTTTTGTGTTATACTGTATTTTATTGTGTGCAGCTGGTCCTTATCTCCAAGACACATTTAAAACAAAATAACCTTGAACCTTGAAGCCCCATCTCTCCCCACTTGCCCCTGCTTCCTACATCCCCTCCACACCAAGTTGTTCTTCTTAATAATAATAATAATAATAATACATTTATTTTGGGGGGGCGCCTTTCATAACACCCAAGGACACCTTACAGGGCATAGGGGCCATATAGGGAACAATTAAAACAGTGGATTTAGTGAGATATCAGCCGGGGTAAGGCAAGACAAACAACAGTAAATGGACTACAGAAGGACACAAAAGGACACAGGGTACAGTTTATATTATTCTTGGGCTTTTTTCGACTATACAAGAACTCAGCGCACCGTGCTGTGAAGTGGTAACGTATTTCAAAGGTTCTGGATTTGTTTACAAATCTAGAAACTAAATACAAAACTAGGACGATATGAAGAACTCATGTCAAAATAATTGTGATAAATGAGACAGAACTGGCCAGGACCTATACTGTCTCTGAGCTCATTTTATGTTGGTTTGGTTCTTCTGATAAAGGTGTGAATATCTAAATAATATACCACCATATGCTATTGTCATTAGTTGTGTCCCTGTTGTTCAAGCTAAGGCATTGCTAAATTAACAACTCTTGGCTTACAGAGTGGTAACATGAGACCGATTTTTATATATAAAATATAAATATATTTTAATTTTATAATTTATTTTAAATATTAACAATATAATAAAATCAATGGAAATATATACACCGGCAAATATTTAATATAAATACCTTGTGTGTGTGTATAGCTATTGCTTTATCTGCTTAATTTTATTTTCATAAGAAAGTCCATGATTATAAGTATGCAGTATCATAACTACATCTTTGATGTTTATAAAAAAAATCCAAACCGTTTGAAAATTGGTTGAAAATTGAGCAAGCTATGGTTATTTAAATAGTAAACCATAATGAATGAGAGCACTGCCTGTAGCAAGATGGCGGCCATGTGGCAACGTCGGTCTCCATTGGCCCGCAGCGCGATGAGTCATCTAGTGTTTATAGCTATGGTATGCACCTTTTAAATTGTTTGCAAAAACGAGAGAAGAAGATCGGGCAGGAATTCAGTTCGGGTAGTCACACTGGGTCCAGGTGGCGTCTCGTCTACGGTTCTCTCTCTCTGTGTTCCTGAGAAAGCGTTTGTGAGCTCCAGCACTACTGATCCATCATCTGTGTGTTTGGATAAACCTCCGAATGAACTGCGTGCTCTTTTTTCTGGAGCGTTTACCTCGGACTATAGGAGCTAGCTTAGCATGCTAGCTGGAAACACTGGCAACAGTAGTCAGATTGAGAATTTGATGGAGAGAAAGAAACAGTGTGTTTAACGGAGTTTGCAGGAAAAGGTGATCTAGTAAACATGAGTAAAGTCCAAATGCTGCTGTCGTTGAAGAAGCAGCGACTCACTGCTGCTGCTGAAGAGATATTTGCTCTGTTTGAAAAAACGATAGCAGAGTACGAGGAGAAGCTGTCTCGTTCCAAAGAGGAGAACAAGAGACTCCAGAAACTACTGGACGCTGTGTTACAGCCTCAGCTTCGGATACTCAGAGCAGGTCTGTTCCCTTTACTCTTCATTTACACTTTAAACCAGGAGTGTCCAAACTACGGCCCGGCTCAGCTAATTCAAAAAGTATTTGGGAAATATGGCCCACAAATGAAATGTGCTTTTCTCATATTGTACTTCTTAAATGTACAACCATATTACACACAGTGTATTCATGTGTTAATAAACTCACTTTTAAAATAAATTCAGTCAACTCATGTTGATAAAATGTTCTAACAAATCTTAGTTGATGAAAAGAAGCCTAATAACTTATTTACACAACAAGCTTGAAATAGACCCTTCATATTTCATGTTATTATAATCACTCTGAGGCTTCTGTTTTTAAGGGATGAGCTGCCAACACGATAAATGAAACCCGATAGAGAGCTGTGATGTAGGCTGTTTTTTTCTTAAAGCATATTAATGTATTAAGCCTAATTTACCTACATTTTGCTAACGAGGCGATATACCTCACCTTTATGAGTGGCCCAGCCCTTCATATATTTTTCTGTATGTGGCCCTCTGTGAAAAAAGTTTGGACACCCCTGCTTTAAACTCTTTGGTAACACGCTAGAGTCTTTGGTAACACTTAAGACTATTTATTATTGCTGGGCAACGATTAAACATTTGAATCATGATTAATCAAAGGATTGTCTGCGATTAATTCAATAATGAATTAAAAATTAGTTTTTTGCGCACTTTTATTTTAAACAAATAAGGTTATTTTAACAGTAGTAGGCCTATTCCCTTTACAGAGTAGCATTTAAAATATTTCTTGTCAATCTCAACGCTTGGAACAGGTTACAAATGTCCATGTAAGAGTTTGGTACCTTTCTCCATGTTTCTGTCCCCCCCCACTTATGTTCTGTGTTGGTTCATGTGAGCGCTGCAGCAGTCTAAGGCCCGCCCAAAATGCTCTCATTTTATTAACACTTTCAACTCTTTTTTTTAAGCTGAAAAATAATTTCTTTGATTTAAAGACAAGTGAATACATTACATATAAGGGATTAATAAATGAATTATCATGCAATTATATTGACCAAAAAGTAATATACAAAATAAATGTAGAAAATATTTAATTCATAAAATAATAAATGTTTCCTTTTGATTCTCTCTGAACTGCCTGATCTTTTTAATGTTTAATGTCAACCATTTGTGCAGATAGCATGAAGTACAAAAGATCGCCAATGCTAATGTAGCGTTAGCGTTAGCATTTCTCCCCCGGGTTTAAATGGTGTATTATAGAATGATCACACCGGTGTGACATTACTCTTCAAAGGGTTCACGAAATATGACTACTACTCGTACTGTTTAACATTATGGGTTACTTAATGTCACTTCATGTTAAGGCTAATAAAAATGACAAGGCTAAGGCTGTAATGCTAACTAACGTGCTTGCTACTAGCTAGGTAGCTAACTTGATCCAGCCATTCCTGGTCCTTTCATCAGACGGGAAGCGAAAGAACGAGCAAGACCCATTGCTGGTATGATAACAACCTGGTACTAAGCACACAGGCATCTTGTTAAAGTTATCTTATTTTAGCTATCTCTTATTTGGTGGAGGAAAACAATTGTGACCTCAGTTATGACATGACTTACGCAACTCTGGGATTTGTAGTCTTTCTAGTTGCGTATTTTTCATAGTCTTATATTTCAACAGTTTTACGAAAAACGGTGACTTTTTTGACATGAAATGAATTTTCGTGGCACAATTCAAACGGGATCGAAAGATACGTTTTCTCTCTCCATTGACTTCAATACATAATTTTTCCGAAATAAGGTCCCATGGACCGGAAGTAGATGGGTGTGACTTCGCCACTCTATAAGTAATTAGCACAATTATTTGAAACTAAAGTGGTAGTAAACTTGTCCACCCTCAATTGCTGGTATACAAAATACCAGTAGTGCAGCTGCACCTCAAAAATGAATTGAGCAAGTCACTAGTTTCTTGGTCATCCGTTGTCTCCCTTTCAAATTTGGGTTTTCTTGAACTTTGTGCTGACCCCCACCATAGATCCACTGGCCCTTCAGCATCGAAGTCTTGGATTGGCGAGACTAAGACATTTCTAATGTTAAATAAATGAAAACCATTCACAGTTAAGAATTAGATATTAATTATTAATGCTGTAAATTATTTATTAATATGTGTAACTATATTTAAAATGTGTTACCTAGAAGTGATTATATTTGTATGCCAATATTTTCCTATGGTAAAGTTTAGTTTATCACTTTTATTTTGAGATCGGGACTATTATTTTGAAGGAACTTTTACCGGAAGTGAATGGACAACGGAGCAGAATGTACATATATATTTTGCCTCCCAAGACTTTACACATTTCCTCTTTGATTTTCATTCGGGTTCATCTTGCGCTTTATCAGTTGAATCACTTTGAACATTCGTTTGAGATGTTGACGGGTTGGCTGAACTTTTTACCCCACATTCAAACAACTTAATTTGCTTCGCCATTTTTTGTAAAACAAACACACAGCACACCGCGAATGCGATTAAACGTGCATCGCTTTCTGGCTCCGTAATCACACCAATGCACGTGCAACTTAAGTATCAGGTTCCGACTGGTCACAACAATAATTAAATATCACTCTATACAACAAATAATTAACATTTATCTATTTTGGGGTGCACATTTTGCTGTTTGCTGTCCTTATTTCTTTATGTTAAAAACTGGTTGCCACTGATGGCAACCAAAGGCCAAGAAGTGGTTGACATTTTTTCCGAATGGTTGCCAATGGCAACCTGGCAACCTGGCAACCGTTACTGTCGAGCCCTGCATATAATGGCACTGTTCCAACAGTTAACAATTAAGAAAGAACATGTCAAGCTATGTGCTGTATCAGAAACAATGTGCTGCGTGTTGTGGGAGTAATATGGTCTGTATTTACATTAGCAAGCATGCTAACACTCAGAGCTAACGCTTTAGGCTACTGGAGAGAATATGTGTAACGTAATGTCCTTGTGGTAAACTCTGCAAGAGAGAAAGGTTTGAGCTCCTTCTGTTTCAGAAATAATGCTTGAAGTGGTTTGGAACATAATATGGCATTTAATCACGACAGCGTTTAGCTGAGTTTCTCCCGTTAGAAAACTCTCTTAGCAGGAGAGAGCTGCATGACACTACAAAGGGGCGTGGCTAGCAGCAGCTGTTCCATTAAAAGCTACGGTCACAGAATCAGCCTTTTTGGAGCAGGGCTGGAATAGAGGGGTATGAGGCATGGCTACAATGGGTGATCTGTTTGGTATTTTAAGCAAAACACTTCACAGTCATGTTTTGTATAGGTATGGCCCTACAATATATTTTTAGTATTACCATTTTATAGGCGTAGTGTAGCTGTGAACGATACCAAATACAATTCTTTGTTTACATTGCAGCTAGTGCTAAACCAGAAGAAATAACCCCTTTTCATTTTTAACTGGAAGTGGAATGGGGCTGGGCTACGTAAGGTGAATTGAGCTAACAAAAATACACAATAGGTGGGACTAAGAAAGATAATATTAAAGTATAAAAACAAAGGCACTATTAGGGCTGAAAAATGTCTCCCGTTTTAATAGTGATTAGATTTTTAAATGCTAAGACTTTTTTTTTTATGACTGTGTGTTTCCTGTTTCCTGCAGACGCCCAGCAGCTGGTGGTTGTTAAAGAAGAGGTTGTCCCTGACCAGCAGGAGTGGAGCACCAGTCTGGACCAGAAGGACCCAGAGCCCCCCCCACACATTAAGCAGGAACAGGAGGAACTCAGGATCAATCAGGAGGGAGAGCAGCTTCGGGAGCTGGAGGAGGCTGATATCTCCAAGTCCACTTTCACTCCTGACCCTGTGAAGAGTGAAGATGATAAAGAGAAACCTCAGTCCTCTCAGCCTCATCAAAGACAAACTGAAAACATGGAAACAGAAGCTGATGGAGATGACTGTCGAGGACCAGAACCAGCCTGGAACTCAGATCCAGAGAGCAGTTTAAAACCAAAGACTGAGGACGACCCTGAAGACTCTTCTGAACCTGACACTGAAGACAGTGCTGATTGGAAGGAGACCAGAGAACCTGCATCAGGCTCAAACTCACTGAAAAATAGACATGAATCCGTCAGTGATCCACGACGCAGTGCTGAAAAGAAACCATTCTGCTGCTCAGTATGTAAGAAAGCTTTTTCACAGAGTGGACATTTAAAGAGACACATGAGAGTCCACACAGGAGAGAAACCCTTTAGCTGTTCAGTCTGTAAGAAAGCTTTTTCACGGAGTGGACATTTAAAACAACACATGAGAATCCACACAGGACAGAAACCCTTTAGCTGTTCAGTCTGTAAGAAAGCTTTTTCACGGAGTGGACATTTAAAACAACACATGAGAATCCACACAAAAGAGAAACCACACAGCTGCTCAGTCTGTAAGAAAAAGTTTTTGCAGAATATAGAGTTAAAGCTACACATGAGAATCCACACAGGAGAGAAACATTTTAGCTGTTCAGTCTGTAAGAAACCTTTTTCCCAGAGTAGGAGTTTAAAACGACACATGAGAGTCCACACAGGAGAGAAACCCTTTAGCTGTTCAGTCTGTAAGAAAGCTTTTTCACGGAGTGGAAGTTTAAAGGAACACATGAGAATCCACACAGGAGAGGAAATATACAGCTGCAATGTTTGTGACAAAAGATTTAAATGGCCAATGAGATTCAATAAACACAAGTGTGTTGGTTGTCAGTCCTCAAAGCTTAATGAAATTCAAACTGAGGATAACAGACAGGCAGAGCCTCCAATCAGCAGCTCAGCTGAACACACAGAAGCTGATGGAGAGGACAAGGAATACGTCTTATGACAGTTCACACATGAGAAAAATCTGCCTGACTGGATCAACATTGTTGCCCAAAATTCATATAAGACTTAAACGAACTCTATCTTTATCAACATAAGTGGACAATACGTTTAATGTTTTTGTCATACTGGTTTTCTGATTTATACTTTTACCACTGACTGTTGATGAACCATTTCATTGTGGATTGAGGGCTCCAAGTTTCCATATACAGATATAGGATGATATAATGTATTGTTCTTTATTTCTAAATGTTTTGTATCATTGCTTTCCTGTTAATGATCCCTGTTTTAAATAAATATACCTGTTATCCGATTGTTTTTGCTTCTGTAAGGGAACACTTTTGCCTATTTTGTATCCTGATGACCTTATGCCGTTACATGTAATACGTTAGAATAGAATATCTTTATTGTCATCACACATCAGTGTAACGAAATTCAGTTGGCTTCTCTCACTGCAGTGCATAAATAAGAACACATCCATAAAAGCAGAGATAGTAGCAATAATCAGGGTCATCACTTAAATGCACTTTACCAGAATGTTAAAATTAGGGCTGATTAATCGCATGATTGTCCATAGTTAATCGTGATTAATCGCACATTTTTTATCTGTTCTAAATGTACCTTAGAGGGATATTTTTCAAGTTTTTAATACTCTTATCAACAAATGAGTGGACATATGCTTTATGCAAATGTTTGTTTATTATCATTTGATCAATGACAAATATTGTCATGAATATTAAACACAACAACCTCTGAACATTACAAATATTCGCTTCAATTCAACCTGGAACCTCTTTCATACAATACTGTGTGTGTGTGTGTGTGTGTGTGTGTGTGTGTGTGTGTGTGTGTGTGTGTGTGTGTGTGTGTGTGTGTGTGTGTGTGTGTGTGTGTGTGTCAAAATAATTCGCTGTGACCCCGAGGTATGTTACCGAGTGAAGTCCAATAGTCTTCCTAAATCCTCCTCTACTTTCGCTGTTTGGACTTCATACAAGTTGTCTATTTTCGACACAGTGGTGGCTTTGGAAGGCAATTCATAAGTGCAGTCGTTGGATGCGACCCGAATTATATCACGCAGCCCCTCGTCCTCCACATTGTTAATTGGCCTGCAAGCTGTCGCCACTCGCCACCCATTTAGCGATCTTTGTTGAAAGTTTGCTGCTCGTAGACGTGTCCAGGCGTCTCCTCCGCACACTTTCAAGTGTGGTCTGCTGCAAGCGGGCGGCAGGAGCGGGGCTGTCGGCATCAGCAGTGTGCTTGGATTGTATAGTTGGTATTTTAAACTTGATGCGCTCTGAAACTGGGCGGCCGAGGACAAAAAATGCAAATGCGTTAATCGCGTTAAAATAATTAGTGGCGTTCAAAAAATGTGCGTTAACGCGGCGTTAACTTGACAGCCCTAGTTAGAAAAAAAATAACATTCTTTGTTCCTTTTTTTTTTAATCCATTGAGGCTTTGTTCAAACTTAACAAGCAGTGTGCAGAGAGGTGGACGAAATACAATTAACATAACACAACAGACAGCTGAGATGTAACATTTTAATATCCCTCGTTTGTGAAACCACTGCAGCCTAATGTTTAATGATCAGATATTGTTGATTTTCAAAGTAACTGTAAATACATTTTGTACAAAAATACTATAATTCAATAATCAATCCTGAACCTCCCCCTTTAAAACACACAGAGAGACCCATCATTTGCCCCTCAATTGAAAATTATAAAAATATATGTATATACAGTATTTTACTAATGAAAAAGGAGTGCATTACTTCCACTAGTAATGTCTGCAAGTATGAAACACTTTTTGAACACACAATTCTGAGACAATAAATACTTTTCTTGTCCCCCTGACATATAAAGAAGGGGCAAAAGTTTATTTCTGAGTAAATAGTTTTCTGATCACTTCAAGTCATGACGGCAGGTAGTGCAATCCGTAGAATAAACTATAGTACATTAGAACATACTCATCAGTATGTTATGTGTTTGTATGCGTCTCATCAAGGTGAACCATATGTGATCAGATTCTGAAACATTAACAATGTGTACAATGTACTTCCCCAGTTGAATACATTTATTACATTTAGTGAGAGTGAATCTTTCTGTAGAAAACAAAATGGTTGTTCTACTCAGTGTGATTGACAGGAGAGATGATCAGAGGGGCAGAGTTTTTACCACCATCATTCAGACTGGGACTAAAGAATGGGTAGAGTTTCTCTTTGAAGCAGCATTCAGTGAAGGAGTAGATCAGAGCTGCAGCATCAACATCATAAAAGGAGACCAGACCCTCCTCATAATCCACAAACACCCCCACCTTCTCAGGCTGAGACTTCAGAGAGAGACTGACATCAGGGTCGAGAGCTTCGTACTCATTTCCATTCCTCAACCATATCACCCAGTAACCTTTCTGAGGAGACGCTGAGATCTGTCCCTTCCTGTTGATCGACTCTCTAACCACTCCTAAATCCCACTCAGTGTTTCCTTTAACCTGAACCTCGTAATAAAATCTTCCTGAAGAGAAACTCTGCTTTGCTAAGACATTAGCACAAGAATCAAATCTCTCTGAATTTTCTGGGAGATTCTTCCTCACATCACCAAGTTTAACTTGTTTTCCATCATCAGACAGGATGAGGTCAGGATGTGCTGTATCAGGATCAAGAGTCACCTCCACCTCAGACTGCTGGACCCTCTTCAGCTCCACCTCAGAGAGCAGCTTCTTCATCTGTTTCCTGAGCGTCTCCTCCAGCTGAGTCACAGCTCTCCTCACAGTCCCCTCATATGAAGGTGGACGGACCCTGACTTCTGTCCAGTTCTTGGTGGGTGGAGCAACGTTCAGGGACGTGAAGCTTTGGAGGAGGTGGAGCTGGTCTTCAGAGCGTGAGAGCTGCTCCACCTCAGAGCTTCTCTTCTTCAGCTCAGAGACTTCCTGTTCCAGCTCTTTGATGAAGCCTTCAGCCTGTTCCTCTGTCTCTCTCTGCTTCTCTTTGATGGTGTCCATGAGCTCGGCCTGGCTTCTCTCAACAGACTCCTTCAGAGCGGTGAAGACCTGAACACCATCTGCTATCTCTCTGTCTGCTCCTTCCTTACTGAGCTCCACTGAGCGGTTCATCTCCTGAATCTTCAGTCGTCTCTTCTGGATCATCTGCTGGATTTCAGCCTCTGTCTTCCCCAGCTCAGCCTTCTTTCCTTCATATCCTTCTTTCAGAGGAACTACATCATGTGTCTTGTGGTCTGAAACAGAGCAGAGCATGCAGACACACACCTGGTCGGTCTTACAGAACAGCTCCAGCAGTCTATCGTGCTTCACACACATCCTGCTTTCCAGGTTCTCCTCAGGGTCGATCAGCTGATGTCTTTTCAGACCTGACATTGTCAGGTGAGGCTCCAGGTGAGTCTCACAGTAGGAGGCCAGACACACCAGGCAGGACTTCAGGGCCTTCAGTCTGGTTCCAGTGCAGGCGTCACAGGGAACTTCTCCTGGTTTGACAACTTGTTGCTCTGAGCTGCTGCTGCTGGCTTTCTGTTGAGCGGACTCTCTGAACTGAGCAGCCATCTCAGAGATGAAAGTGTTGACCAGCAGCTCAGGTCTTGGGAAGAAGACCTTATTACAGTTGGGACACTGACTCGGGACATTTCTATCCCAGTGTTCAGAGATGCAGGCTTTACAGAAGTTGTGTCCACATGGTATGGCGACTGGATCAGTGAACACATCCAGACAGATGGAGCACAGAAACTGATCTTCAGTCAGCAGACAGCTGGCAGCAGACATGTCTCTCTGGGGACAAAAGTTTGAAAAAAACACAACTGTAATTACATATTCTCTATTTCCCAGTTCATAGAGTCCTACTATGAACCCAGAAATGTAAACTACCCCAACGTTTTATGCGAGAAATGACATACATAGACCAATGACAACCAAACACATTTAGGTTTTTTGTCTGTGAGAATTAAAATTCAAGTTCAAATGAAATCTGGAAAATCATAGCAGCATTCAGTTTAAACTCTAAGAAACACAATGTGTAAGCAAGCCCGCCTTAACCTGCCATCAGGCCCTGGGGCTGATAGTTTTTGTAGGCCCCCTATTTAAACAACAAATCAAAGTCATTTATAGCCTCGGCAGGCTCTGTGATCGCACTTCTCCACTCTGCTCTACACGCGCCTGGTCCTCTCCTCCATATGAGTGACGTATCGGGCCTCCCTCATGTATTTGTCCGGTTGCCGTTGGCTCCCCTCCACGTAGCAAGTCCTCGTCGTCCTCTCCATCTCCTCCAACAGATAATGTCCCTCCTGTCTGTTTTTCCTCTCCCGCTACTCCATCGCTATCAGAACCAGACGGCCTACTTGTCTCCGAGGCCCCGCGGCCGGCACCGCTACCGCTCGGTACAGAACTCATCTGTCCTTCCTCCTCATCCTGGCCTACAGGTTTAAAATAACCTGTAAGCGTCGGCATTTTTTGTAATAGCTGCTTGTCTCGAAACTCGCATCACTCGCAATTTGAATAAGTCACATGTGAAACATATTCTCATTCTGACGTGTGTGTGTTTGTGTATATTTGCGTTTGTGTGTATTGTGTTTGTTTCCCGGGGAAAACCCTCACGAGAAACATCGGCTGTTGTTATGCCTGCTGTGACGTCAAGTTACTCCGTTCTCCGATTGTAATTATGCCGTTACAAGCTTCAAAGTTGTAGTTATCATCTGAATTTGCCGAAACAAGTTTGATATTCTGAAAGCCAAGACTTTGTTTTTTTAAAATCAGATGAAAACAAACTGTTACGGACCTTGCTGTGTTATCTATCATTACTCTACGTCTTACAATAATAATTTCAGTGGAGGGAGGGGGGCGGCGCTGTGGAACAGCAGAGTGGCGAGGGAGAGCTGTCGTCTTCCCTTTACAAGATTCAAAAATGTATTTATCGTGTGATTTTGGAAATGAAAGTTTCCTATTCTGAAAGCCAAGAATTTGTTTATTTAAAAAAAAAAAAAAACACCCGAAATAAAAATTTTATAAAAAATATATATATTTTTTTTAATTGGCTCATGATAGGCCCCCGATCTCCGTAGGCCCCTGGGCTTCAGCCCAGGTCAGCCCGTGCATTAAGGCGGCCCTGTGTGTAAGCTCTAATACTGCTGGGGGATTTTGCCATTGTTGAACAGAGGAGTGAAACCTCCTGCTGAGTATCACTGAAGTTAATACTAGTTGTTAAAGATCAGTAAACGTTATCAGCTTCAAAAGGCAGACAGCAGTTACTACAGAAACAGGTTCAAAGCTCAAGGCTACTTACCACAGTGTGTACAAATTATATAAGATGAAATATGTAATTGTCATGCCTTTTTATAAGCAACACTTGTAACACAACACCAGATCCCTTGCTTTGGACAGTCCAGAACAAATCTACTATTTAGATTCTACTTTGTTTAATAGAGTCAATTATAAAGATGTTTTCAAATACAGGAAATATGAAAATAAGGATAAGCTAATGCTAGCTTTGACTGTATGCTCTCTAACCTAACTTACATAGAGTTGACATTGTATTGTTGGCTGTTGCTAATTTAAATGTTGAGGTTTTTATCTTAACTGACACATTTATATTGTATAATATTCTTTATATGGTAAAATAGATGTAATACAGTCAGATTCTGATTTTAATCCAACTTTGACTAAATATTTAGTTAGTGATGTGTCTGTAGTGTACTCACCAGTGTTTGCAGAGTCCTGCTGTGTTGTTGATAAAAAGCTGCTGGATTCAGTTGAGTGTTTCTTCAGAGAAACAGAGACTTGTCTCGGCTGCTGCTCTGCTGTCGCTCAGACAAACTTCAGCTTTCATTTCCGGGAAATTGAAACTCTTCCCTTACAGTGTGGTCCCACCTCTCAGGGGCAGTTTGCCAAGAGGGAGTGGAGGAAGAACTATTGAGGCTTGTTGTTTAACTTTGTGACGATGCATTTTACAGCTGATCCAAGAGGCTTTTCAAATATATATGTAGGAATATGCAGGGCCGTGGGAAGTAGGGGTGCTGAGGATGCTGCAGCACCCCCTGATGGAGGACAGGGAATCTGCACGTCCACAAGATTAAATGGAAATATAATACAAAAAAACGAATTTTCAGCCCTGATGTAACAACATTCATAATTAAGTAAAGATAACACCCTTTTCACCCCGGTTACAGTTTTCATTTGCCCTGTACGATGAAAGTGGGGGATGTTGGCTTATCAGGCGCCCGCAGATCACACACAGGACAGATATCAGCTGTCTGGACAGGACTGATAGCCAGACAGACTGAGAGGCTCAGTGAGGTAAAGGACTGAGTGTTTAGATAGTTCACTTTAGTCTAAGTTATCTCAGAGGGTCTCAAACGGTTTGTTAACAATTTATGTAAACAAATATTTCCAAGGCAACCTTTATAATTATTGGGATAAATAAAAACAGGTTTGAAATCATTCCAGTGCATACTATAGGACAGTAAACCAGAAATATTGTTTACATCTGGAGAGATTAAAGAATATGCATAAATAAATAAATGTTAACTGGTAAAATAAGAAATAAATGAACAACAAAAATAAAATAAGTTACATTTACTTGTTATTGGCTATGTTAGGTTACTGGTTATGTTCACATAATTATTTGATTATTAAAATGTAAACCGATCTTTTCGATATGGGTGTTTAGAGTTGTACCCCTTAGATCTAGTCTCTGGCAATTCAGCTCAAAGTGCACCAGATTGAAGCATTTTACTTTATAATGTTGAAAAAAAATCTTCCCCCCTGACCCCCCCTAGAGGATGTGATCCCCACAGCACCCCCCATTTGAAACATGTTCCCACGGCTATGGGAATATGTTCTCAATACATAAAGGACATCTCTTTACACATCTGGAGATGTATAGCTATATTTCACAACGCTGTGTTATGGTCCCTGTTTAAGAGCAGCAACATGTCCTCCTCTCTGAACAGACTGTTTGAAAATGGGTCTTGTAAGAAATATGAGGAGTAAAGGCCTGTGGAGTTATACACTAAACACACAACATCTAAATCCTCTTATTTTATGCGATATTAATCAAAGAGGAAGGTACCCGGGAGGAAGACCCGCCCCCCGTCGAGACCGGCCAATAGGAGAGGACTATACACTATAATATATGATGGACAGGAAAAAACGCTCTCTCTCTACCCCGGCCACGCGATAAACAACAGCAGGCAGCAGCACCCCACACGAACCGGAGAGCCGCACCTCTCTTTCACATTCCATTTGTATCACCGTATCATTTGTTTAATTACATTCTGTTAACTTTTAAATAAGCTTCCTTGGACTCTTTTCAGCTAATCCTGCTCTCAGGTTTAAATCACCTTTAACAGTCTGTACTTAAGTGCCATTTGTTGCTACTTTTTACCACTACATTTAATGAATACCTTTAGTTACTTTACAGATCTGGATGAATGATAAAGTGTTAAATCAGACTTTAGTTCCACCTGGAGTAAATTCACAAGCTACCCTGCAGTATACAAAGTCATTCAAACTATCTGCACCTTTACCAGCTTTGAGAACACTTTCATGATCAATCATTATAAAACATATCATATATATTATTCTGAGATGGACCAATCTGCACAATGACTACTTTTACTGTCGCTACTTTAACTACTGTATATGTTGATGATAATACTTTTCTACTTTTACTTGAGCAACATTTTGAATGCAGGATTTGTATTGAGTATTCCTACACTCTGGTACTTCTACTTTTACACAAGTACAGATCTGAGTACTTCTCCCACCTCTGAGGAAAAGTCTAAGAACCTGATTGTGACCCTTGACCTCCATTGAACCACAGCTGCTTTGTTTCTTGAGCGCTCCATCATCGAGCGCGGCCTGACTTCCTTCCACGATGTTTCCTGCATTCGCTTCGTCAGACGCACGAGCCAGAGAGACTTCCTGAACATCCAGTCAGACGGCGGGTAAACCTCGTATTTGTAAACCTACTTTGCAAAAAAACAGATTGTGATTCTTAAAGGTCTTTTATACTATTTTGAGGCATCCTTTTTTTATTTCCTGCTTTTTTACACATACTCTCTCCAGTACAGGTTAGCTCTGAGTGTTAGCCATGCTTGATAATGTAAACAAAGACCATATTACGTCCAAAACTGTCACGCATTGTTTCTCATAGCAACGTTTCTGATTGGGCCGTGGGTGTAGAGCCCCCCCACATTTCCGATATCACCCGGGAGACATATTTATAGAAGACATGAAAAAGTTGATTTAGCATGATAGGCAGGGCCGTGGGAAGTAGGGGTGCTGAGGGTGCTGCAGCACCCCCTGGTGGAGGACAGGGGATCTGCACTTCCACAAGATATAATAAAAAAAAAACGAATTTTCAGCCTTGATGTAACAACATTCATAATTAAGTAAAGATAACACCCTTTTCCCCGGTTACATTTTCCATTTGCCCTGTACGATGGGCGCTGTGAGTGATGAAGTGGGGGATGTTGGCTTAGCAGGCGCTCACAGCCAAAGTGAGAGAGATAGAGAGAGGGGATACCGCGGTACCGGCGGGGATTGTTGTTAGCTTCTGCTGCGCTAACGGATATAAGAAGCTGTTTCGACAATAATGTGGAGAGAGAGCTCTCCTGTCAGACTGAGAGGCTCAGTGAGGTAAAGGACTCTGAGGGCTTAGATAGTTCACTTTAGTCTAAGTTATCTCAGTGGGTCTCAAACGTTTTGATCACAATTTATGTAAACACATATTTCCAAGGCACACCTTTTATAATTATTAGGATAAATAAAAACAGGTTTGAAATCATTCCAGTGTATACTATAGGACAGTAAACCAAAAATATCGTTTAAAACTGGAGAGATTTTAAAATATACATAAATAAATAAATGTTAACTTGTAAAATAAGATATGAATGAACAACGCAAATAAAATAAGTTACATGTATTTGTTATTGGCTATGGTAGGTTATTGGAAATGTTCACATACCTGCTTATTTGATTGATAAAATGCAAACCGATCTTTTTCATATGGGTGTTTAGAGTTGTACCCCCTAGATCAGTCTCTAATTGGGCGCTCAAAGTGCACCAAATTGAAGCATTTTACTTTAAAATGTTTAAAAAATCTTCCCGGGGGGTACCCCCGGACCCCACTAGAGGATGTGAAGTCCACCCCTCCAATTAAAACATGTTATAATATATAATACATTTGAAGCCTTGTTATATAAGCTGTCCACCATGTCAATATGTTTCTCTTTTTGTAGTGTATTGGTCTTTTGTAGAGGTTTTTCATTGCCAGCTAAAATCTTGCCAAGCAGCACATTGGTCAGAACCAGCCCTGGTGTCATCCCCACAGCACCCCCCATTTGAAACATGTTCCCACGGCTATGATGATAGGTGACCTTTATAGGTGTGTTTTTTGTAGCTGCAGCGTCTGGGTTACTCCCAGACGGTGTCTCTGGACCGGCAGGGCTGCCTGTATCACAGCACGGTTCAACACGAGCTGTTGCACGTGCTCGGGTTCAAAGACGAGCAGTGCCGCTCCGACAGAGACCAGCACATCCGGATCCCGTGGGAGAACATCCAGTCCGGTCTGTCACCTCTAAACCGTTCTTATTATACATCCATGCTCTAAACGTTCAGTAATAAGGGGGATAACGTGCAGCGAGGCGGTCATTATGGAAAAACAACAACTCAGAAGCAGCTCATTAGACGGTCACATACTAAATAAAACAAAGACTCATCTCACAATATTGATTTAAAACATATCTGTCTTCCTCTGGTTATTCATCTGAGGTCCAACGCTCCGTCTTTTAGTCTATTTTCTTTTCCCCCTTGATCCTCCATAGCAACAGTCATTATTTTGTTGAGCAGCGGTCTGTTATTGAGTATTAACAACCTCTGACATGTCCAAATTGACCAATCAGAATCGAGTATTCAACTAAACCGTGTAATAAGGGATAATGTGTTCATTATATCAGACCTTTACTCTAGTCCTGTACTACAATATAAAAATATATAACTGTCCACATCTTTATCCTAAAGAAACCCCAAATATAATCACACAATATCCTTAAACATATTATTTTTTTGATTTTCCCATCATTGATGTCCCTGTGTTGGTTTAATTTGAACACTAATGACAAGTAAATCATGCTTGAATTGACTTACTGTTAGTTGCATTCATAATGGATGCAGCTCCATGGGGTTTATATTTGAAAAGTAGTCCAGTAGCCTGGACAGGTGAGCAACATTAAGAATTTATATATTTCCGGGTCAATTTGAATTCTGAGAAAAAATAAAAATCTTAGAAATATCTAATTATGAGTAAAAAAATCTAGTCTTGACAAAAAGTCAAATTCTGAGAAAATGTTGAGAAAAAAGTCAAAATCTGCAAAAAAGTTAGAATTCTGAGAAAACAGTTAAAATATGAGAAAATAATCTAATTAGGAGGAAAAATGAACATTATGAAAAAAAGTCAAATTTATCAGTAAAAAAAAGATAATTCTGTAAAAAAGTAAGAATTCCGAGAAAAATTTAAATTGTTCTAATTCTGAGAAAAAAAGATAATTCTGACAAAAAAGCTGAAAACACTTTGAATAGTCCAACCCATCTCTTCTTTTATTATTTTTCTTAATAAAGCAGCTAAATTAAGTTATTATAGCAACAGAATTAATAAACAGTTGGCGAATAATAATGATAGATAATATTTAAACGCATAACATTGATAAGAGTGAAACCAGGATTAAAATAGGTCACAAGCTCTCAAAGAAATGCAAAATATGAAATGTACCTTTTCGGCGTTTTTCTAAATTGCAATAGTGTATTTTGTAGTTTGTGCACTTGTTAATACTTTTTTACTTTAGGCAATATTCCTTAATTTAAATTCTACTACCTCAGTTTGAAGAAAGGTGTGAAGAAGAGGTGAAAGGAGATGTGTAAAAGCTGCAGAATCTCTTACGTATAAACTCAAAATCATACTGCTTTTTAGTGTCTGTGTTTCAAACCACTGGAGCTTATTTAGTTTTAAAAAACAAATGCATTAAAAAGCATCATCAATCATTTGTTGATCTTGTATTTAATTAAGTGTTAAGTAACTGAAGCTGACAAAATAATCGTTTTCGAGTCAAAAAACATATCGTCTGACTTCATACTGAGTGTTTGTGGTGTTAGCATAATTTGATCTATCTCTTAGTCTTGTTGACTAGAGCTCAAGGAGGACATTACCTCTAATCGAGGAAATAAAAGGTATTTTCTTTATTAAAACCTCAATAATGTGAAGATGATTTTCCACATCTTTCTCGTTGACACTGTTAGCGGATATATGGCTGCATAATCCAAAGAAACGAACACGGTGTTTGAATGTTTAATGTGAATATTGATCAACTGCTTTGAGATTAAGCGTTCACTGCAGGTCGTTGCTTAAAGACGCTCTGCTTTTTAATGAATAAAAAATGTTTTGTATAGTAAAGGGTTTTTTCTGCACGCAACTACAGTACACTTTATTTGAAAGGCTAATTAATACATAAAAACATATTCAAGATAAGTAAAATAAAGAATCTATCTTCAGCACAAAACTTGACTGCATGTAAGTGTAGATGTTTGTCCACTAGGGGGCGACACTTCCTCACAGTTCACAGGGAAACACCTGGTAGTAGCACACCTTTACAGAACTGCTTTAATGACATGTATTTAAGCATCACCACTAAAACTAAATGTGTTTTCCTCAGAATTTAAATGAAAAATCACCATTTATTTTAATGAGAAGTTTCAAATGTACACCTGAAACCAGAAATGCCAATACAAAACAAGTGAATGAATAATGAAATAATACATATAGAGTATATTATTCACCATCCACCTCTTTAAAAATAATGACATTTCAAATGATAAGCTCCATCTTCCAAACAGAGCATTAATAAAATAGACTTTACAAGCATATTTCCAGCAATTTTGATATTTAAAAAACCTTTATTTATCTCCCAGTCAGACGGGACGTTTGCAGTCAGTTAGTCTCACCTGTACAGGCAGTGCTGGAGTTTGTTCAAGGTGAAGAATGAGATAATAATCATTAGAAGCTGTCCAACCAGTCAGACCGCTCTCACTGACACAGGCTGCAGCCATCAGACACTTAGATTAGCTTAGTTTAGCATATATACTAGGAAAAGGGGAAAATAGTGAGTGACAAAATACACATTTAAGTGTACTTAATATATCTCTGTACAAAAACTGAAATGTAAAAACAATTTGGCAACTTGTTTAGGTGCCAGTCAAGAAATAGCCCGACCCATAATCCCCTGTTAAACGTCTTATTGATGTTTTTACTCCTCTGATTTGGTATGGATTAAACAAACTGGATTCAGAGCTGCTGATAGGTGGATGTTGTTACCTTTGGACAGGCTGGCTTTGTCTTCCCCTGTTTCCAGTCTTTATGCTAAGCTAAGCTAACCAGTTGATGGCCTTATTTCTAACAGACACATACAGCAATCTTAACATCTATGATCAGCTGATCCAAGAGGGTTTTAAATAGTTGATAAAGCTTCAGAAGAACCAAAGCTGTCAGACAAATGTAGTTAAGTAGAAATGGAAATAGTTAAATAAATGTTTTTCCTACTTTCCCTAAATTGAGAACTAGGGAAAACTGTACTTCAGTAAGTAGCTAAAAAAAAAATAAAAAAAAATAACATTCTTTGTTCCTTTTTTAATCCATTGAGGCTTTATTCAAACGTTACAAGCAGTGTGCAGAGAGGTGGACGAAATACAATTAACATAACACAACAGACAGCTGAGATGTAACATTATAATTTCCCTCGTTTGTTAAACCACTGCAGCCTAATGTTTAATGATCAGATATTGTTGATTCTCCAAGTAACTGTCAAAACACATGTACCAATATACTATCATTCAATTATCAATCCTGAACCTCCCCCTTTAAAACACACCAGAGAGACCCATCATTTTCCCCTCAATTATAAAAAAAAAGTATATACAATATTTTACTCATGAAAAAGGAGTGCATTACTTCCACTAGTAATGTCTGCAAGTATGAAACACTTTTTGAACACAATTCTGAGACAATAAATACTTTTCTTGTCCCCCTGACATATAAAGAAGTGGTCAAAGTTTATTTCTGAGTAAATAGTTTTCTGATCACTTCAAGTCACGACGGCAGGGAGTGCAATCCGTAGAATAAACTAGAGTACATTAGAACATACTCATCAGTATGTTATGTGTTTGTATGCGTCTCATCAAGGTGAACCATATGTGATCAGATTCTGAAACATTAACAATGTTTACAATGTACTTCCCCAGTTGAATACATTTATTACATTTAGTGAGAGTGAATCTTTCTGAAGCAAATCAAATGGTTGTTCTACTCAGTGTGATTGACAGGAGAGATGATCAGAGGGGCAGAGTTTTTACCACCATCATTCAGACCGGGACCAAAGAATGGGTAGAGTTTCTCTTTGAAGCAGCAGCCAGTGAAGGAGTAGATCAGAGCTGCAGCATCAACATCATAAAAGGAGACCAGACCCTCCTCATAATCCACAAACACCCCCACCTTCTCAGGCTGAGACTTCAGAGAGAGACGGACTGCAGGAACAGCACCAGCTATGTACTCATTTCCATTCCTCAACACTATCAGCCAGTAACCATCCTGAGGAGTCAGTGTGATCTGTCCCTTCCTGTTGATCGACTCTCTGGCCACTCCTAAATACCACTGAGTCTTTCCTTTAACTTGAACCTCGTAATAAAATCTTCCTGAAGAGAAACTCTGCTTTGCTAAGACATAAACACAAGGATCAAATCTCTCTGGTTTGTCTGGGAGATTCTTCTTCACATCACCAAGTTTAACTTGTTTTCCATCATCAGACAGGATGAGTTTGGGATGTGCTGTATCAGGATCAAGAGTCACCTCCACCTCAGACTGCTGGACCCTCTTCAGCTCCACCTCAAGCAGCTTCTTCATCTGTTTCCTGAGCGTCTCCTCCAGCTGAGTCACAGCTCTCCTCACAGTCCCCTCATATGAAGGTGGACGGACCCTGACTTCTGTCCAGTTCTTGGTGGGTGGAGCAGCGTTCAGGGACGTGAAGCTTTGGAGGAGGTGGAGCTGGTCTTCAGAGCGTGAGAGCTGCTCCACCTCAGAGCTTCTCTTCTTCAGCTCAGAGACTTCCTGTTCCAGCTCTTTGATGAAGCCTTCAGCCTGTTCCTCTGTCTCTCTCTGCTTCTCTTTGATGGTGTCCATGAGCTCGGCCTGGCTTCTCTCAACAGACTCCTTCAGAGCGGTGAAGACCTGAACACCATCTGCTATCTCTCTGTCTGCTCCTTCCTTACTGACCTCCACTGAGCGGTTCATCTCCTGAATCTTCAGTCGTCTCTTCTGGATCATCTTCTGAATTTCAGCCTCTGTCTTCCCCAGCTCAGCCTTCTTTCCTTCATATCCTTCTTTCAGAGGAACTACATCATGTGTCTTGTGGTCTGAAACAGAGCAGAGCATGCAGACACACACCTGGTCGGTCTTACAGAACAGCTCCAGCAGTCTATCGTGCTTCACACACATCCTGCTTTCCAGGTTCTCCTCAGGGTCGATCAGCTGATGTCTTTTCAGACCTGACATTGTCAGGTGAGGCTCCAGGTGAGTCTCACAGTAGGAGGCCAGACACACCAGGCAGGACTTCAGGGCCTTCAGTCTGGTTCCAGTGCAGGCGTCACAGGGAACTTCTCCTGGTTTGACAACTTGTTGCTCTGAGCTGCTTCTGCTGGCTTTCTGTTGAGCTGACTGTCTGAACTGAGCAGCCATCTCAGAGATGAAAGTGTTGACCAGCAGCTCAGGTCTTGGGAAGAAGACCTTATTACAGTTGGGACACTGACTCGGGACATTTATATCCCAGTGTTCAGAGATGCAGGCTTTACAGAAGTTGTGTCCACATGGTATGGTGACTGGATCAGTGAACACATCCAGACAGATGGAGCACAGAAACTGATCTTCAGTCAGCAGACAGCTGGCAGCAGACATGTCTCTTTGGGACAAAAGTTTGAAAAAACACAACTGTAATTACATATTCTCTATTTGCCAGTTCATAGAGTCCTACTATGAACCCAGAAATGTAAACTACCCCAACGTTTTATGCGAGAAATGACATACATAGACCAATGATAACCAAAGACATTTAGGTTTTTTGTCTGTGAGAATTAGAATTCAAGTTCAAATGAAATCTGCAAAATCATAGCAGCATTCAGTTTAAACTCTAAGAAACACAATGTGTAAGCTCTAATACTGCTGGGGGATTTTGCCGTTGTTGAACAGAGGAGTGAAACCTCCTGCTGAGCATCACTGAAGTTAATACTAGTTGTTAAAGATCAGTAAACGTTATCAGCTTCAAAAGGCAGACAGCAGTTACTACAGAAACAGGTTCAAAGCTCAAGGCTACTAACCACAGTGTGTACAAATTATATAAGATGAAATATGTAATTGTCATGCCTTTTTATAAGCAACACTTGTAACACAACACCAGATCCCTTGCTTTGGACAGTCCAGAACAAATCTACTATTTAGATTCTACTTTGTTTAATAGAGTCAATTATAAAGATGTTTTCAAATACAGGAAATATGAAAATAAGGATAAGCTAATGCTAGCTTTGACTGTATGCTCTCTAACCTAACTTACATAGAGTTTACATTGTATTGTTGGCTGTTGCTTATTTAAATGTTGAGGTTTTAATCTTAACTGACACATTTATATTGTATAATATTCTTTATATGGTCAAATAGATGTAATACAGTCAGATTCTGATTTTAATCCAACTTTGACTAAATATTTAGTTAGTGATGTGTCTGTAGTGTACTCACCAGTGTTTGCAGAGTCCTGCTGTGTTGTTGAGAAAAAGCTGCTGGATTCAGTTGAGTGTTTCTTCAGAGAAACAGAGTCTTGTCTCGGCTGCTGCTCTGCTGTCGCTCAGACAAACTTCAGCTTTCATTTCTGGGAAATTGAAACTCTTCTCTTACAGTGTGGTTCAACCTGTCAGTGGCAGTTTGCCAAGAGGGAGTGGAGGAAGAACTGTTGAGGCTTGTTGTTTAACTTTGTGACAATGCATTTTACAGCTGATCCAAGAGGCTTTTCAAATATATAAGTAGGAATATGTTCTCAATACATAAAGGACATCTCTTTACACATCTGGAGATTTATAGCTATATTTCACAACGCTGTGTTATGGTCCCTGTTTAAGAGCAGCAACATGTCCTCCTCTCTGAACAGACTGTTTGAAAATGGGTCTTGTAAGAAATATGAGGAGTAAAGGCCTGTGGAGTTATACACTAAACACACAACATCTAAATCCTCTTATTTTATGCGATATTAATCAAAGAGGAAGGTACCCGGGAGGAAGACCCGCCCCCCGTCGAGACCGGCCAATAGGAGAGGACTATACACTATAACATATGATGGACAGGAAAAACACTCTCTCTCTACCCCGGCCACGCGATAAACAACAGCAGGCAGCAGCACCCCACGCGAACCGGAGAGCCGCACCTCTCTTTCACATTCCATTTGTATCACCGTATCATTTGTTTAATTACATTCTGTTAACTTTTAAATTCGCTTCCTTGGACTCTTTTCAGCTAATCCTGCTCTCAGGTTTAAATCACCTTTAACAGTCTGTACTTAAGTGCCATTTGTTTCTACTTTGTACCACTACATTTAATGAATACCTTTAGTTACTTTACAGATCTGGATGAATGATAAAGTGTTAAATCAGACTTTAGTTCCACCTGGAGTAAATTCACAAGCTACCCTGCAGTATACAAAGTCATTCAAACTATCTGCACCTTTACCAGCTTTGAGAACACTTTCATGATCAATCATTATAAAACATATCATATATATTATTCTGAGATGGACCAATCTGCACAATGACTACTTTTACTGTCGCTACTTTCACTATATTTTGATGCTGATACTTTTCTACTTTTACTTGAGCAACATTTTGAATGCAGGATTTGTATTGAGTATTCCTACACTCTGGTACTTCTACTTTTACACAAGTACAGATCTGAGTACTTGTCCCACCTCTGAGGAAAAGTCTAAGAACCTGATTGTGACCCTTGACCTCCATTGAACCACAGCCGCTTTATTTTTTGAGCGCTCCATCATCGAGCGCGGCCTGACTTCCTTCCACGATGTTTCCTGCATTCGCTTCGTCAGACGCACGAGCCAGAGAGACTTCCTGAACATCCAGTCAGACGGCGGGTAAACCTCGTATTTGTAAACCTACTTTGCAAAAAAACAGATTGTGATTCTTAAAGGTCTTTTATACTATTTTGAGGCATACTTTTTTTTTTATTTCCTGCTTTTTTACACATACTCTCTCCAGTACAGGTTAGCTCTGAGTGTTAGCCATGCTTGATAATGTAAACAAAGACCATATTACTTCCAAAACTGTCACGCATTGTTTCTGATAGCAACGTTTCTGATTGGGCCGTGGGTGTAAAGCCCGCCCACATTTCCGATATCACCGGGGACACATATTTATAGAAGACATGAAAAAGTTGATTTAGCATGATAGGTGACCTTTATAGCCTAGGTGTGTTTTTTGTAGCTGCAGAGTCTGGGTTACTCCCAAGACTCCCATATCTGTCTTCCTCTGGTTATTTATCTGAGGTCCAACGCTCCGTCTTTTAGTCTATTTTGTTTTCCCCCTTGATCCTCCATAGCAACAGTCATTATTTTGTTGAGCAGCGGTCTGTTATTGAGTATTAACAACCTCTGACATGTCCAAATTGACCAATCAGAATCGAGTATTCAAATAAACCGTGTAATAAGGGATAATGTGTTCATTATATCAGACCTTTACTCTAGTCCTGTACTATAATATACAAATCTATAACTGTCCACATCTTTATCCTAAAGAAACCCCAAATATAATCACACAATATCCTTAAACATATTATTTTTTTGATTTTCCCATCATTGATGTCCCTGTGTTGGTTTAATTTGAACACTAATGACAATTAAATCATGCTTGAATTGACTTACTGTTGGTTGCATTCATAATGGATGCAGCTCCATGGGAATACATTGAAATCACAGCCAAATAATGTCACTTTAAATCCTGTATTGATCAACCCTCTCATGTTTTACCCTCATCTAAAACACAACTAACTTCACAGTGATCTGAGGAATGGGGTGAACTTCATTCTCTGCGTTTTCTGACCCTCGTTGTGATTCTCGTCCTCTCAGGTTGGGCGTACGCATTCGACAAGATAAACACGCTGAACCTGAACACACCATACGACTACAACTCCGTCATGCAGTACCACAGGTTACCAAGCATTCATCTTCATTTATAAACTAACATAATGGATATAAGTCAAAGGAACATTTCACCCAAAACAATGAATTGTAGACAGAACTGAGGCTTGAATTGCAGTAAGGAGAGCCCATACAAGTGCAAATATATTTCTACGGACCCAAAAACAGCAAAATATGTTTCAAAAAGGTTTATATTTGAAAAGTAGTCCAGTAGCCTGGACAGGTGAGTCACATTAAGAATTTATATATTTCCGGGTCAATTTGAATTCTGAGAAAAAATAAAAATCTTAGAAATATCTAATTATGAGTAAAAAAATCTAGTCTTGACAAAAAGTCAAATTCTGAGAAAATTTTGAGAAAAAAGTCAAAATCTGCAAAAAAGTTAGAATTCTGAGAAAAAAGTTAAAATATGAGAAAATAATCTAATTAGGAGGAAAAATGAAAATTATGAAAAAAAGTCAAATTTATGAGTAAATAAAAGATAATTCTGTAAAAAAGTAAGAATTCCGAGAAAAATTGAAATTGTTCTAATTCTGAGAAAAAAAAATAATTCTGACAAAAAAGCTGAAAACACTTTGAATAGTCCAACCCATCTCTTCTTTTATTATTTTTCTTAATAAAGCAGCTAAATTAAGTGATTATAGCAACAGAATTAATAAATAGTTGGCAAATAATAATGATAGATAATATTTAAACGCATAACATTGATAAGAGTGAAACCAGGATTAAAATAGGTCACAAGCTCTCAAAGAAATGCAAAATATGAAATGTACCTTATCGGCGTTTTTCTAAATTGCACAATAAATATGTCGTCATAATAATGAGATAGATCAGATTTGTTTTGGTGATTGAACCGACTCGTTTAGGAGCATTTGAGTCTCAATGGTTTCTAAATGTTTAATATATATATACAAGCTAATAATAATGAAGCCTCTGTGCTCTTAATGTTTCCAGGTATGCCTTCAGTGGGAACAATAAGCCCACCATGGTGCCGATCCCCAACGCCAACGTAGAGTTTGGTACGGCCAATCAGATGAGCAGGAACGACATCAGCAGACTGAACACGGTGTACAAATGTTGAAAGGTAAGAAAACACACGCTGGGTTCCCTTCATTGATCTGTTTTCAGGGCAAAGGAAAGTGTGTTTGTCGCCTTTAACGTGTTTCTTCTGTTCCAACAGGTGGTGAAGAAACCCTGAGGACATGGGGCCATTTTTAAACATCAAACCAAATCTTTATAGCACAGTCTGAGAAAGTGTGTTGATAATAAATCTTCAAACATGTTCGATGAAGTGTAGTTTGTAGTTTGTGCACTTGTTAACACTTTTGTACTTTAGAAAATGTTCCTTAATTTAAATTCTACTGCCTATGATTGACGAAAAGTGTGAAGAAGAGGTGAAAGGAGATGTGTAAAAGCTGCAGAATCTCTTACGTATAAACTCAAAATCATACTGCTTTTTAGATTTAAAAAACAAATCCATTAAAAAGCATCATCAATCATTTGTTGATCTTGTATTTAATTAAGTGTTAAGTAACTGAAGCTGACAAAATAATCGTTTTCGAGTCAAAAAACATATCGTCTGACTTCATACTGAGTGTTTGTGGTGTTAGCATAATTTAATCTATCTCTTAGTCTTGTTGACTAGAGCTCAAGGAGGACATTACCTCTAATCGAGGAAATAAAAGGTATTTTCTTTATTAAAACCTCAATAATGTGAAGATGATTTTCCACATCTTTCTCGTTGACACTGTTAGCGGATATATGGCTGCATAATCCAAAGAAACGAACACGGTGTTTGAATGTTTAATGTGAATATTGATCAACTGCTTTGAGATTAAGCGTTCACTGCAGGTCGTTGCTTAAAGACGCTCTGCTTTTTAATGAATAAACAATGTTTTGTATAGTAAAGGGTTTTTTCTGCACGCAACTACAGTACACTTTATTTGAAAGGCTAATTAATACATAAAAACATATTCAAGATAAGTAAGATAAAGAATCTATCTTCAGCACAAAACTTGACTGCATGTAAGTGTAGATGTTTGTCCACTAGGGGGCGACACTTCCTCACAGTTCACAGGGAAACACCTGGTAGTAGCACACCTTTACAGAACTGCTTTAATGACACATGTATTTAAGCATCACCACTAAAACTAAATGTGTTTTCCTCAAAATTTAAATGAAAAATCACCATTTATTTTAATGAGAAGTTTCAAATGTACACCTGAAACCAGAAATGCCAATACAAAACAAGTGAATGAATAATGAAATAATACATATAGAGTATATTATTCAGCATCCACCTCTTTAAAAATAATGACATTTCAAATGATAAGCTCCATCTTCTAAACAGAGCATTAATAAAATAGACTTTACAAGCATATTTCATGCAATTTTGATATTTAAAAAAGCCTTTATTTATCTCCCAGTCAGACGGGACGTTTGCAGTTAGTTAGTCTCACCTGTACAGGCAGTGCTGGAGTGTGTTCAAGGTGAAGAATGAGATAATAATCATTAGAAGCAGTCCAACCAGTGAGACCGCTCTCACTGACACAGGCTGCAGCCATCAGACACTTAGATTAGCTTAGTTTAGCATATATACTAGGAAAAGGGGAAAATAGTGAGTGACGAAATACACATTTAAGTATACTTAATACAGGACTGTCTCAGAAAATTTGAATATTGTGATAAAGTTCTTTATTTTCTGTAATGCAATTAAAAAAACAAAAATGTCATACATTCTGGATTCATTACAAATCAACTGAAATATTGCAAGCCTTTTATTATTTTAATATTGCTGATTATGGCATACAGCTTAAGAAAACTCAAATATCCTATCTCTAAATATTAGAATATCATGAAAAAGTATACTAGTAGGGTGTTCAACGAATCACTTGAATCGTCTAATTAACTCGAAACACCTGCAAGGGTTTCCTGAGCCTTGAAAAACACTCAGCTTGGTTCAGTAAACTAAATCACAAGTATGGGGAAGACTGCTGATCTGACTGCTGTCCAGAGGACCGTCATTGACACCCTCCATCAGGAGGGTAAGACACAAAAATAAATGTCTCAAAGAGCAAGCTGTTCACAGAGTGCAGTTTCAAAGCACATCCACAAAAAGTCTGTTGGAAGGGGGAAATGTGGCAGGAAACGCTGCACAACCAAGAGAGATGACCGCAGCCTTAACAGCATTGTGAAGAAGAGTCGCTTCCAGAATTTGGGGGAGCTTCAAAGACAGTGGACTGAAGCTGGAGTCCAGGTATCAAAAGTCACTGTTCACAGACGTGTCCGGGAAATGGGCTACAATAGCCGTATTCCCATGGTCAAGCCACTTCTGAACTCAAGACAACGGAAGAGGCGTCTGACTTGGGCTAAGGAAAAGAAGCACTGGACAGTTGCACAGTGGTCCAAAGTCCTCTTTTCAGACGAAAGCAAGTTTTGTATTTCATTTGGAAGTCAAGGCGCCAGAGTCTGGAGAAAGGCTGGAGAGGAGCAAAATCCAAGTTGCTTGAAATCCAGTGTGAAGTTCCCACAGTCAGCGATGGTTTGGGGAGCCATGTCAGCTGCTGGTGTTGGTCCACTGTGTTTCATCAAGCCCAGAGTAAATGCAGATGTTTACCAAGAGATTTTAGAGCACTACATGCTTCCGTCTGCTGAAAAGCTCTATGGAGATGAGGAATTCATTTTCCAGCATGATCTGGCACCTGCCCACAGTGCCAAAACCACCAGTAACTGGTGTACTGACCATGGCATTACTGTCCTCGATTGGCCTGCAAATTCCCCTGACCTGAACCCCATAGAGAATATGTGGGGTATTGTGAAGAAGAAGCTGAAAGACACCAGACCCAACAATGCTAATGAGCTAAAGGCCGCTATTGAAGCATCCTGGGCATCCATAACACCTCAGCAATGCCACAGGCTGATTGCCTCCATGCCACGCCGCATTGATGCAGTAATCCGTGCAAAAGGATTCCCAACCAAGTACTGAGTGCATTAATGGACATTTTCAAATGTTTGATTGTGTTTTGCTGTTATAAATCTTTTTTTTTACTTGGTCTGAGGAACTATTCTAATATTTAGAGATAGGATTTTTGAGTTTTCTTAAGCTGTATGCCATAATCAGCAATATTAAAATAATAAAAGGCTTGCAATATTTCAGTTGATTTGTAATGAATCCAGAATGTATGACATTTTTGTTTTTTTAATTGCATTACAGAAAATAAAGAACTTTATCACAATATTCTAATTTTCTGAGACAGTCCTGTATATCTCTGTACAAAAACTGAAATGTAAAAACAATTTGGCAACTTGTTTAGGTCCCAGTCAAGAAATAGCCCGACCCATAATCCCCTGTTAAACGTCTTATTGATGTTTTTACTCCTCTGATTTGGTATGGATTAAACAAACTGGATTCAGAGCTGCTGATAGGTGGATGTTGTTACCTTTGGACAGGCTGGCTTTGTCTTCCCCTGTTTCCAGTCTTTATGCTAAGCTAAGCTAACCAGTTGATGGCCTTATTTCTGACAAACACATACAGCAATCTTAATATCTATGATCAGCTGATCCAAGAGGGTTTTAAATAGTTTATAAAGCTTGAGAAGAAACAAATATATCAGACAAATGTAGTTAATTAGAAATCTAAAAATGTAAATATTCAAGTAACTTTTTTTAATATACTTTCCCTAAGTTGAGAACTAGTGAAAACTGTACTTCAGTAAGTACATAAAAAAAACAACGCAAAAAATCACATTCTTTGTTCCTTTTTTTTTTTAATCCATTGAGGCTTTGTTCAAACTTTACAAGCAGTGTGCAGAGAGGTGGACGAAATACAATCAACATAACACAACAGACAGCTGAGATGTAACATTTTAATTTCCCTCGTTTGTTAAACCACTGCAGCCTAATGTTTAATGATCAGATATTGTTGATTCTCCAAGTAACTGTCAACACACATGTACCAATATACTATCATTCAATTATCAATCCTGAACCTCCCCCTTTAAAACACACCAGAGAGACCCATCATTTCCCCCTCAATTATAATAAAAAAGTATATACAGTATTTTACTGATGAAAAAGGAGTGCATTACTTCCACTAGTCATGTCTGCTAGTATGAAACACTTTTTGAACACAATTCTGAGACAATAAATACTTTTCTTGTACCCCTGACATATAAAGAAGTGGTCAAAGTTTATTTCTGAGTAAATAGTTTTCTGATCACTTCAAGTCATGACGGCAGGAAGTGCAATCCGTAGAATAAACTAGAGTACATTAGAACATACTCATCAGTATTTTATGTGTTTGAATGCGTCTCATCAAGGTGAACCATATGTGATCAGATTGTGAAACATTAACAATGTGTACAATGTACTTCCCCAGTTGAATACATTTATTACATTTAGTGAGAATGACTCTTTCTGAAGAAAATCAAATGGTTGTTCTACTCAGTGTGATTGACAGGAGAGATGATCAGAGGGACAGAGTTTTTATCACCTTCATTCAGACCGGGACTAAAGCATGGGTAGAGTTTCTCTTTGAAGCAGCAGCCAGTGAAGGAGTAGATCAGAGCTGCAGCATCAACATCATAAAAGGAGACCAGACCCTCCTCATAATCCACAAACACCCCCACCTTCTCAGGCTGAGACTTCAGAGAGAGATGGACTGCAGGAACAGCACCAGCTATGTACTCATTTCCATTCCTCAACACTATCAGCCAGTAACCATCCTGAGGAGTCGGTGTGATCTGTCCCTTCCTGTTGATCGACTCTCTGACCACTCCTAAATACCACTGAGTCTTTCCTTTAACTTGAACCTCGTAATAAAATCTTCCTGAAGAGAAACTCTGCTTTGCTAAGACATAAACACAAGAATTAAATCTCTCTGGATTGTCTGGGAGATTCTTCCTCACATCACCAAGTTTAACTTGTTTTCCATCATCAGACAGGATGAGTTTGGGATGTGCTGTATCAGGATCAAGAGTCACCTCCACCTCAGACTGCTGGACCCTCTTCAGCTCCACCTCAAGCAGCTTCTTCATCTGTTTCCTGAGCGTCTCCTCCAGCTGAGTCACAGCTCTCCTCACAGACCCCTCATATGAAGGTGGACGGACCCTGACTTCTGTCCAGTTCTTGGTGGGTGGAGCAGCGTTCAGGGACGTGAAGCTTTGGAGGAGGTGGAGCTGGTCTTCAGAGCGTGAGAGCTGCTCCACCTCAGAGCTTCTCTTCTTCAGCTCAGAGACTTCCTGTTCCAGCTCTTTGATGAAGCCTTCAGCCTGTTCCTCTGTCTCTCTCTGCTTCTCTTTGATGGTGTCCATGAGCTCGGCCTGGCTTCTCTCAACAGACTCCTTCAGAGCGGTGAAGACCTGAACACCATCTGCTATCTCTCTGTCTGCTCCTTCCTTACTGAGCTCCACTGAGCGGTTCATTTCCTGAATCTTCAGTCGTCTCTTCTGGATCATCTGCTGGATTTCCGCCTCTGTCTTCCCCAGCTCAGCCTTCTTTCCTTCATATTCTTCTTTCAGAGGAACTACATCATGTGTCTTGTGGTCTAAAAGAGTGCAGAGCATGCAGACACACACCTGGTCGGTCTTACAGAACAGCTCCAGCAGTTTATCGTGCTTCACACACATCCTGCTTTCCAGGTTCTCCTCAGGGTCGATCAGCTGATGTTTCTTCAGGCCTGCTCTTGTCAGGTGAGGCTCCAGGTGAGTCTCACAGTAGGACTCCAGACACACCAGGCAGGACTTCAGGGCCTTCAGTCTGGTTCCAGTGCAGACGTCACAGGGAACTTCTCCTGGTTTGACAACGTGTTGCTCTGAGCTGCTGCTGCTGGCTTTCTGTTGAGCTGACTGTCTGAACTGAGCAGCCATCTCAGAGATGAAAGTGTTGACCAGCAGCTCAGGTCTTGGGAAGAAGAGCTTATTACAGTTGGGACACTGACTCGGGACATTTATATCCCATTGTTCAGAGATGCAGGCTTTACAGAAGTTGTGTCCACATGGTGTGGTGACTGGATCAGTGAACACATCCAGACAGATGGAGCACAGAAACTGATCTTCAGTCAGCAGACAGCTGGCAGCAGACATGTCTCTCTGAGGACAAAAGTAAAAAAAAAACACAACTGTAATTACATATTCTCTATTTGCCAGTTCATAGAGTCTTACTA